>NC_067399.1:75937943-76112943 GCF_016432865.1 Antechinus flavipes
TTCCTTTCCACTTTTAAAAATGATATCCTAAAGATTCTTAATTTTTTGTTTTCCCACATTCATTTTATTATTGTTTTCTCAATATATAAATTATTCTTTAAAGTGCTCCATTGGCATGATACTGAATAAGTAGATTAATTTGAGTGTTGTCATTTTTAGTATATTGGCCTGAGAGCCTCGTCAGAAATATATATTTCTCCAATTATTTATATGTAGTAAGATTCATACGGTCCCTAGATGAATCTTCATAGCTACAATCCCAAATATGTATTGACCTTGGTCAACTATGACTTCAGTGTACAATACAGACCAGGAAGAAGCAATATGGATATAGGTGACCTATTCTATAGGCCTCATTCATCATAGAACATGATAATTACCACAGAAGTGATGCTATACTGTGACCCAAATAAATTGGAGTCTCTGATACTGAAATATGTGGGGGGAAATTCTGGAAAAAGGAGAATCACAATTCATGATTCTATAGTTATTTTCAATGGAATTTCTTTTTCTAACTGTTCCTTTTGGTTTTATTGATCATATATAGGAATGTTCAAGATTGATGTGGATTTCTTTATCTTACATCTTTCAACTTCTCTGGTTTTTAACAATTTCCATTAATTTTAGTTGAATCTCTAAGGTTCTCTACCTACGTTATCATATTGTCTTCAAAAAGGAATATTGGTCATCTAAGACAAGTACAAAGAACTCCCAAAGGAAAATGATATCCATATCCAGATAAGGAGCTGATGAACCTTTAATGTATATCAAAGCATGTTTTTTCAATTATTTTATTGTTTCTCATAGTTTTTTTCCCCTTTTTGATTTGTTATTTTTTTTACAACTATTACTAATATGGAAATATGTTTTACATGTTAGCATATATGTAAACTATGTCAAACTGCCTACTATCATCAGAAGACAAACAGAGAGAAAGAACATGAGAAAAAATGGAACTCAAAATTCTGTTTTAAAAAGCAACCAAAAAGAAAGTAAAATCATTCTTAACATATATCTGGGGACAGAAATAAAATACTATTCAAACATTTAGGGGGTTAATAATATTGTTTTGCCTTTTCCAGTCTTTTATCTCTTCAATTTCTTTTTCTTGTCTATTGCTATATTATCATTTCTCACTATAATTAAATATTAATTGTGATAGTGGTCATCTTTGCTTTATCCTGGCTTGTATTAGACTTTTCTCCATTTTATATGTAAAATTTGCTATTCTATTTATCTAAATCCAATATTTACTTTAAAAAGGCAGTGATTTGTAGAGTTTTTAATAAACACAAGTTTTGTATTTTTTACAAAAGTTTTTGTCAACTCTATTGCTTTAAGCATATGGATTTTACTATTTGTATGATTTTTTTTCTTTATAGGCTGCCTTTATGCTAAATAACTCTGTATTCCTTGTGAAAATCCTACCTTGTTACAATGTATAATCTTTCCAATATGTTGTTTTAGCCCATTTTCTAAGATTTTATTTAAAATTTTTGTATTCATTCTCTTTATATATATTGGTCTATGGTTTTCTTTCTTTTACTATATTTTAATAATATGAAGATATTAGAAATGTCTTATAAATCATTTATATAACAGTGAAATTTTTATTTTTTTTTATAAAATTCAGTTTTAAATTATCTGAGTCTGACTTTTTGACTAATTAGATCCTAACAAAACTGTTAAATTAGAGTAAAGAGATTAATCTTTCAAAAATATTAAATACCTAGATTAATAAGAGAATAAAAAAATTAAATAACTCAGTATCAGAAAAAGAAATTGAACAAAACATAAACAAAGACCCAAAGGAAAAAAAAACAGGATAGGATGAATTTATAAGTGAACTCTATCAAATATCCAAAGGAAAAAAATCAGTCTAATATTATTATATAACCTCTTGGCAAAAACAGTAAAAGACATTTCCAAACTTTTTATGACATATATTAAATATGAGGGAAGAATGGGCAATAATGTATTATAAAGATTATATAGTAATACTGCATTAATTTCAAGCTAAGAAATTAGGTTGGTTCAATCTAGGGAAAAGATAAGCATAATAGACCATGTTAATAGCAAAACAAATAATAAAAACTGTGCACATGATTACATCACTAGGCCCTGAAAATTCATTTTGCAAAATACAATTTTTTTCAAAAAACTAAGATGAAAAGAAATAGGCTACTCTTTAAAATGGTCAATAACATTTGTATAATACTAAAATGTAATGCAAAAAGATTAAAAGCCTTTCCAAAAAGAAAAGGGTTATAAGGATGCATGTTATCCTTAATACTATTTAACATGAGCCTAGAAATGTTATCTATAATGATGACAAGGAAAATAAATGGAAGGAAGAAATAAAGATAACAATAAAATAAAATAGATTTTATGACATTCTAGTGAAATAATGCTAAAGGCAACTAAAAAAGATTTGCAACAATTCATCATTTCAGCAGCTTTGTAGAGTATAAAATAAATAACATGATATCATTGACAATTCTGTATATTATGAACACAACCTTAAAGAAAAAAATAGAAAAATGCAATTCAAAATAACCATAGATTCATAAAATATATGGGAATCTATCTGTCAAGACACATCTAGGAATTCTGTGATGCACCTATAAAACATTCATTATGGAAATAAAAATACATGTAAATAAATGTAAATAAAAATATTAATTGACAATTAAATGACAATTTAAATGATAACATTATTTAAATTTATTTATTGAGTAATTATCAATTACCAAAGGATTATTTTCTACAGCTGGAAAAAATAACTGAACAATGCAATTAAATGAATAACTATTATTTCTTTAGGCTAAAGCATGCTATTCAAAATCTAACAGAGAAGTGGCAGACAGAAAATGAAAACAAGACAAGCATTTTCAAACACAACCAATATGGGAATGTGTTTTTCTTGACTATGCATATTTATTACCAGGGCCTGTTCTGCTTTTTTTTCCTAAAGAAGGGAGTAAGGGAAATAAAGATAACAAGCCAGAAAAGAAAGAAATAGTTTAATGAGATATCTTTTTAAAAAATTTACAAAGAGGGAGGAATTTTAAAAACACACATACAAAAAAAGGAACAGAAGGCAGACCAGCAATACTCGGAATTGCTTGAAAACTACAGATTGAATATTATATTGAGTCATATTGAACTTGCAACAGCTAAAAACTTCATGTTTTGTCAGGAATACTTTCTAATGCATTTTCAAGATTTTTTACTCATGAAATTGACTTTTTAAAGAACCCAATCTTTTCTCCTATTGTAATTCCTCTTATGACATTTGACCCAGTGGTCTGCTGGGCAATCTGGAATTCTGATTCTTAACTAACATATTTTATGGTTTTCACCTTTGTATCACTGGAAAATATGCTCTGGAAAGTATGCCATCTATGCCTTTGTTCAAGTACAACAAAAACAAGAGACAATTCATGATCATTGACAGATACCTAAATTAATTTCAATGGATTCCTACATTATTTGGTATAAGCAGTGAAACACATTAACAATATTTCATTTTAAGTTTTCATAAGAGGTTCTTTAACTTCTTTACAAACGCACCTTTAACTTCTCACTTTCATGTGGCCTACTCTTTGCATCTACACAGTCTAAGAAAGTTCCTTTTACATTCTAAATTTAATACATATTGTAACAAAGAATGCATGATATATAACATCATCTGTATTTTTCTCTGCCTCTTTCTGTTTCTTGTTTCTGCCTCTCTCTGTCTCTGTCTCTCTCTCTCTCTCTCTCTCTCTCTCTCTCACACACACACACACACACACACACACACACACACACAAAATCCCAATCCTGCAATAGGCTCAAGTCTTGTGTTTCCAGATATTTCTGTTAGAATCTGACATGTTCATTTATAAACTCTCCAAGGGTAAAAACAATAGATTACAATCCTCTAACATTTTAGAGGTGTGCACACAGAATACGTTCAAAAGATACTTGCTGATTTTTATAAGACTGCATTAAACTCTGGAGGTCATGGGTTTCAGGGATCAAGGAAAAGAAAAATCAAGGAACAGTTTTCCCTCTGAGAAGTTTCCTCAGGGCCCCCTTCATGTCCTGGTTCCTTAGACTGTAGATAAAGGGGTTGAACATGGGAGTCACTACAGCATACATAACTGTAGCCACGGAGTCTTTCACAGAATAGGTTTTCAGAGGTTGCAAATACACCCCAAATAGAGTACCATAGAACAGGGAAACCACAGCCAGATGTGAAGCACAGGTAGAGAATGCTTTGTACTTCCCAGTCGCTGAGGGGATCCTCAGGATGGCCTTGACAATTTGAACATAGGAAATTAGCATAAACAGAAAGGGAACAATGAAAAGGAGAGAGCCTGTTATGAGTAGCACTGCCTGATTGACTCGGGTATCAGAGCAAGCCAACTGTAGTAGGACATACATCTCACAGAAGATGTGACTGACTTCCCTCGGCCCACAGAATGTCAAGGTAGACATGAGAATTGTGTGGGTCAATCCATAGAGAATGGAGAGGACCCAGCATGGAACTAGCAACAAAATGCACAGTCTGGGGCTCATGATAATGGTATAGTGAAGGGGACGGCAGATGGCCACAAAGCGATCATAGGCCATCACAGCCAAGAGGAGGTTGTCCAGAGCCACCAATGAAACTAAAAAATACAACTGAATCAAGCATCCAGTGTAGGAGATGGCCTTTTTCTGGGTATATAGATTCACCAGCATCTTGGGAACTGTATTAGACACAAAGCAGACATCTGTGAAGGAGAGGTTAGCCAAGAAGAAGTACATGGGGGTGTGGAGGTGAACATCAGAGACAATGGCCAAGATAATCAGCAGGTTCCCAGCCATAGTAACTACGTACATAATCAAAAATAGTCCAAAAAGAAATCTCTGGTGTTCTGGATCCTGAGTGAGGCCTAGGAGGAGGAACTCAGACACACTTGTCTGGTTTTGAAAGTCCATGTTTCTGTGTGAATGCAACAATGACAAATATTTATATAGCAGCTACTGGTCTAGGTTCCTACACATTTTAAAAAATCAGTTTATGAATAAGTGTTCACTAGAACACTTAAGTTTAAATGAATATATTTTGAAATTATGAATAAATAAACTGTGAATTATTTAATTTAATTCAGGAAGAATTAACTTTACATTCTTTTTTTTTTCTGAGACAACTGGGATTAAATGACTTGCGCAGTGTCATGGTAGAAAGTGTTATGGTACAGTGTCATGAATATAGCAAATAATTGTATGTGTTTTTCTTTTCAATTGAATTGTTTAATAACAATTACACATCATCATTACATTAATAATTTCTTTTGTCTTCTTTCAAGTATAAAAAACGAATATTTTGCATAACATTATGTTCTATAACATGTATAACATATATACTGTCTGAGGCCAAATTTGAACTCAGATCCTCCTGACTTCAGGGCTAGTGCTCCATCCACTGTACACCTAGCTGCCCCCTTAACTTTACATTCTAAGCTCTTGAATTATGAAGGGAAAAATCAAGAATCATTATCCTCAATGAGTTTAATGAATTCTGAATAAATTTTTATTGCATGCATATAAATAAAAGCATCAGGAATAGCAAATAGGGTGCTAGATTTAGAACAAGGAAATACTGGAATCAAATCACATGACTGAAATTTATTTACTGTGTAGCAAAACCTTTACTAGCTATGGGCAAAATTTTTAAATCGTTGAGACTCAGTAACTCTCTAAGATGCTTACAAATTGTAGTTGGTGAAGATTATTGGCATATTTGAATTCACTCAGGCTACTTATTTTGAGATAAATACTGGGGAAAGTGTTGTATATAATTTTACATATGGCCATTTTCATATCCCTGTTTTTACTTAAATGAATTTCTTTGTTATGAGTTAATAGTAAGTTTCAAAGTGAGGTAATTTTAAAGTGTATCCAGAAATGAGTATAAAATTTAAACAAGATATCAACACAACTTACATTGTAAAATTTTGAAAAGAAGAAGCAGTGATAAAATTTGGTGGCAAACTAGATAGTGGGGAAAAGCCAAAAAGAGAAATAATCAAAGATAATTTAGTGATGCTGAGCCTAGGAATCTGGGAAATAGTTTTACTATGAAGGGGAGCCATTATACTGAGGTCAGTGGTAAGTCTGATTCTGGACAATTTGAGTTTTAGATACAGATGGCAGGATTTGCAAGTAGAGGTATTTTGTAGGTTGTAGAAGGTACAGAAGTGGCATGAGGAAGAGTCGGTGTGACATAGTAGAAAAGAGCCATGAACTTGGACCTAGAGATAAGTTGAAATTCAAGCTCTGGCAGGTATTAACAGTGTAACTGCACACAGATTATTTGATTAAGACAAACTTTCTTCATCTGTAAAATAATAATATGTGTACTAACATCTCTCAGGGATAGTATAAAGAAAAAGCACCTTGTAAACTTTTCAATACTATGTAATATGTCTGTTACTGTTGAAAAGAGACATAGAATTGAAGTAAAGAAAGTGTGGGATCAAAAAGTTTTTAGTTTGTGGATGAGTGCTAAGGGAAAGCCTGTCAAGATGAAATAAAACAAATTAATTAAGTTCCATATGTTGTCAAGGGGGTTTCCTCTTTGATTAGATGCCTCACATCCTTTTTGTATCCCAGTTCCTTAAATTGTAAGCAATAGTAGTCAGATTTTATGGGATAAGAATTATTTTAGGTGATGAATAAACTATTTATATTGATCTTGACATCATTTTGTTTCCAAACTCTGGTGGGGAGGATTCAATGACATGCAAAAAAAGAAGACATTCAAATAGATGGCTATATTTAATTATCTGGGTTTTTGTGTGGATATTCAGTAATTTACGAAAATGGATGAAGGGTGGGCCTGGATTCAAGAGGACCTGAGTTCAAAACGGATCTCAAATATTTAGTGATTGTATGAGCCCAGGTAAATCACTTAACCACTTTACTTTAATCTGCAGAAGAAGAAAATGGCAAACCAGTCCATTATCTTTACCAAGAAAATCCTTATGGACTTATGAAGAGTCAGACACTACTGAAAATCAGAACAATAAGAAAAACAATAGGAGCTGGATGTTGGGTCAGTTTTGACCCACTTATAGGAGAATTATGCCCATTCTGCTGGACATTTGGGAGGAGATAAGTAATGGCTAATGGCACTACTGACTGAGACTGAGACAATGATATACCTCTTACTTAACTTCAAGGGGAAATAAAAGGAAAATAGGTAATAAATTTTAGAACATCCAAGTGCATCTATCTAATTGATTACTTTTATGCCCTTTTGATTCTTTGAACCAATGTGAATTATTTGTGAATTTACTTTTATCCTGGTAAATCAACATGGCAAGATCTGCACATTGATTCCAGAATATGTTGGAAGAGGGAGGGATGAAAGAGGGCTGGATGTTTGAATGCATCCAAACCTCACTGTCAGAAGGAAAAAAGGCCACATGGGAGTCAGGACAGGGGAACAGTCAATCAGAGTTAAAACATAATTCTGCATATGAACTACATCAGAGCACATAGCAATAGTTTGAAAAGAAACTCTAACCTAGACCAAGAGAGTGATCTACATACCCAAGGAAGCTACTGATACTGGTAGTCTCACTCTGATGCTCTCACATATGTCTATTCAATTACCTTCATCATAGATTTGACAGGTTTGAATGTCTGAACATCCATGGGCTGGTATTCAAGGCTCAGCTCTTCTCAGAGCAGTGTCATGAATATAGCAAATAATTGTATATGTTTTTCTTTTCAATTGAATTGTTTAATAACAATTAAGCATCATCATTACACTAGTAACTTCTTTTGTGTTCTTTCAAGTATAAAAAATAATATTTTGCATAACATCATGTTCTATAAGTTTTTTTGCATTATTTATCTTATTTGTTGTTCATAGTAGCCCTCTAAAATAGTGCAATTATTAACTTTATTTTATAGATAGCTCATAACAGAATTTCAGAGTATTTAAGTGACCTGACCATTATCTTACAATACATCAGAGAACAGAACTTTGGACCTAGTTTATCTGTGCTAAGTTTCAGTTCTTTTTTCTTTCTATATCATAGCACCCTTCATATGATTCTCTAAGTTACATCACATATCAAATCTGCTTGACTTTGCCTGAATATAATTGGCTCTAAATGGATGACTCCATTCTTCTCAGAAAGGCTTTCAATCTCCAGGGGAAGTGGGGAATAGAAGAAGAATCTATAAAGAAATATCTCATGTTTAGATAATACACTCTGAACTGTTTCCTTAGAAAGGTGAATAAAGAAAACTATATGTGTATGTACATGGATCTTTCTGTGTCTGAGTATGTCTATAAGTATGTGAGCATTTGTGAATGTCTGTACAAATTACTGTCTTTTGTATGCGTCTTGGTGTTTATGTATTAGTCTGAAGGGAACTCTTCCATTTCAATTACCCTAACTCTTACCTAGATAGCTTATGCTGATCTCAGGAGCTGTCATACAAAGCCATGATTCTATCTCTTCTCTTCAGATAAGGAGCGACATACTATTAAGAAACTAAAGGAAAACTCTCCTGCAGAAGTAGGAGAGCTGGTGCTGGACGGGAACCCCAGGGCTGGTCTTGGGAAATAATTACAAGGTATCATGTCTTTAAAGCCAGAGGGCCTGAACCAGGACATCATAAAGCATATATAGAGAGGAGATTTGGAGATCCTCTGGGAGATAATTCCTAAAGCTCCTCACTGGAGATCAACACAGTTATCTCACAACAATTTCACAGTCTGAATGTTCTATGGGGAGGAATTTTAGGAAATAAGCCTCATAGGATGGAACCATGCTCACGCAGACTCCATTCCATCCTGAGATCTGGCGCCAGCTACACTAGGGAATGTTTTAGCCCCATTTTTCTCTTTCCTATCCTCTGGGAACCAAATCCTCGTAATATTTCTTTTTAAGGCTCCTCATAATTCCCCTAGCTAGAAATAAATTAGTGGCACATATGTTTATGTCACTTTTCTTCAGAGCTTTTGTGTATAGCATATTTAAAGTCATAGAGACATAAGATTGTAAAGAACCTGAGACATCATGTGGTTCAATCCTAAATTTTACATCTGCACATCAAAAGATAGGACTTTAGTAGAAAAATATATATATTCACATAAATATAGTAAAAAACAATAAATACAAAAGACAGACATATTTCTACCTTTCCTCCATTTCTCACCAAGACAATTTTGCTAGAGAGGTTGCATTTGAACTGGACCTTGAAAGGTCTGTAGGATTTCAATTGATGAATAGTAAAAGGGATAATGGGAAATGGCATTCCAAATTTATGTAAGAGCATTATTAGCAAACGTACAGTAGTGGGAAAGTATGAAAAATGTTTAGAAAACAAAATTTCAAGTTTGACTAGAAGGGAATAAATGTGAACGGCAATAGTGAGAGATAAATGAAATATGTTTCAATGGGATAAGACTGACATAATCATTCACATGTAGATAAATCCCCAATGTAGATCACTATAGTTTTATTTGAAATCTTGTATATACATGTTTAACCTATACTGGATTGCTTGATACCTTGGAGAGACAGAGAAGGGAAAGAAAGGGGGGAATTTTGGAATACAAGGTTTTAAAAAGGCGAATGTTGAAGACTATCTTTGAATGCATTTGGAAAGATAAAATACTATTAAAAATTTGTAATAAAAACATATCATATCCCATATCCCTAACACTTAAATGTGTGTGAATATATTCAATCCCATACATGTGTTTACATGCATGTATGTGTGGGGAGACACATGTATGTGATTTTTTTGACTGCTTAACAGACCCTTTCCAAATGAATGAGTTATTTTCTAGGTCTGTCATCGTACTGAATATCATTGAGAACAACTCTGTCACTTTTGGAAGAAATCTGTGATCCAAGAAATTTTAGAATTATCACTGTAACCCCATTTCCATTATTAATATATAATTAATCAATTCACTCCAAATAATACAATTATGACTATTAGTCTATGAATATATCTGAGACAATAGGAGAACTGGAAAATGTACAAACCCCAATCATATCAAGATTTGTTTCCTACTAAGAAGCTTTCAAGTTCACACCATATAAGAGCTAGGTAAAGAAGATGTAGATGGATAATAGAAGATAAGATAACAGAAGATCATACACCTGCTGGCTTCAATGAGTTCCTTTAAGACAACTCAACTCACACCTTTCCCAGAATGACTTTCCTGGTTTTCCCCTTTGTCTTTCGAAGTTAGTACCTTCCCTCAGAGATTACCTTCCATGCTATGTATATAGCTGTTTATCTATTGTCCCCTCAACTAGAATGTGAAATATTTGTGGACCAATATCTTGTATTTGTCTTTCTATGTATCCATGGCATGTATATACTGAGTCCTTAATAAATACTTCATGGTTGATTAATTAACATAGAATTATAAATCTAAACCTGGAAGGGACCTTGTTCAATTCCCCTCATTCTAGAAATGAAGAAATTGAGACCCATAAAGATTTTATGAATTGCCTGTAGTCACACAAGGAGAACTTGAACCCAAATTCTCTAATTCTAGAGGCAGTATTTTATCTATTATAATGTTTCTCCTATGAGAGTTATCTTTAAATATTGGAATGAGGCCAATATATGGCCCTGTGAAAATATCTCACTATGTGTTATTTCACTGGAGATAAAGGAAATTAATCTGGGGGGCTCCAACCTCATGAGTTTTGAAAGGTTAAAAGAGTGAGCCACTTGGAATCCAGGAGTTTGGGAGTTCAAGGGTTTAAATCCATGAAGGATTTCGTAACGATCTAAGCTTCTATGCCTCAAAGATTGAAAAGATTATGGATACATCCCTTAATGGTT
The DNA here is from genome assembly GCF_016432865.1 of Antechinus flavipes. Lineage (NCBI taxonomy): Eukaryota > Metazoa > Chordata > Mammalia > Dasyuromorphia > Dasyuridae > Antechinus > Antechinus flavipes. Next base: position 75,948,810 of record NC_067399.1, read on the forward strand.
ACTGAAATGAGAACTTTTTAGGCCATGATGGTACATGTGGACATAGATTTACTGAGAGCAAAAGTATATAGAAATTTTGTTGGGGGTGTGTCCTTCAGGTGTTAGAGGCAAATGTTGGTACTTTTGTTCTTCTTATGTCTTCAAAATAAATATACTTTTTGTAAAACTAACTGATGTTAAATTGTTATGTTGAATTGTGATATTGGTATTAAGAAAAATAAATGGCAGGAAAATAAGCTGGTAGCATTGAAGGGAAGATTCACCAATGACTCAAAGATATTCCCAAGAATCCTGAAGGGAAATGTAATAATTTGGCTGTGGAAGAGTGAACCCATATTAGTGGCACTACAAATCAGAATGGGTCCCTTTCAGAGGTATTTGGGTTCTCCTTATAGGAAGTCATTGAGTAAAAGCTACTTTGGGGTTTTGTAAAGGAGGTTCTCTTTGTGGAATAGGTTAGACTAGAATAAAATTGAACTCCAATTCTGAAATATATAATTCAGTGTTTGTGTGATTCTGACTTAACTTCTAGTTAATTGTCATCAGACCATTGAAATTTCCAACACATTATAACATCTTTTTTTTTGAGGCAATTGGGGTTAAGTGGCTTGCCCAGAATCATACATCCAGGAAGTGTTAAGTGTCTGAGGCCAGATTTGAACTCAGGTCCTCCTGACTTCAGGGCTGGTGCTCTATCCACTGCACCTAGCTGCCCATATTATAACATTTATGCCAAAACATACTTAAGAAAGAGCATAAAAAGTTATCAAAGAGGTATATAACCAAGAAATGATGTGGACTGGATAAAGCAATAACTAATGGACAAAGACATTGCTGCACTGATAACTCTTGTAATGTTGAAACCTAAAGCAATGTCCCAAATATGTAGGATAAACTTCTGTGGTAAAATTATAGGAGGACTTGTACAAAAGCTGAATAAGGATAAGATGATTCAGATAAGTTGCAGAATTCAGTGTTGGAAGAAATATCCATATCAATAAGGTTATTGATTCACAAAATAGTTAAGATATGATTCCTCAAAATAAGTCAGCCTCCAAGATCTTGAAGTCTAATATTTTCTCCAATCAGTTTCTTCTCTTTCCACCTTTCGTCTACTTTTGTATTTACCCAAAACCTATATCTACTAGAACTCCACAAAAATTCTGTGATGCAAATTGGTCTGGTTTTATATTAGAAAAATATTAGATTAGATTATCTGGTTTCTTTAAAACTTTTCAGACCTGTATTAGGTAAATAAAATTTGTTCATTAGCTCCTCATAAAGCTCTGATGGTAAGACAAATACTTCAAAGATGTGCCTAATGTGTATGAAGGCATCTTCTTCCAACTGTATTCTTAGAAGTTCTATCCTATTTCATTTGTAGTTGATGCAAAAATATATGCAAAGTAAAAGTTAAATCTGTAGGATAAAGAGCCTCAATAAGTGGGAGGATCTCAAATAATTTCTTGGACGAAGTGGCACATGAATTGTTCTCTTAAGAAACTTGGAATTCTGTGGAAAGAGGAAGAAAAGCATTCTAGACATGAGGGACAGCTAGACCCATGGGAGTGAAATTTGAATGTTTTGAGGAAAAATTAATTAATTAGTCACTGAAGATTCTATCCAATATTTTTAAACTGTTTTAACTCTGGTTAATTGACATTCAAATCATTGGATAGCTATAGGTATGTTATTAAATGTCCAGAATCTATCAAAATATTTTGGCAAAATTGTCCTTTTAAATTTTATTTATTTTTTATTACCCAGCCACATATCACTACCATGAAATGCTTCTCTTAGAAATTGTATCTGATTTTTGTTAAGTAGCTCTGACCATACCATATTATTAAGCATTCTAAGGATCCCAATGACATGACTGCTTCCTTTCCCAACAAATCATGATCCCTCTACTTTTAAGCACAGCCATCCAGAATGCAGGATATCCCCCATCTCATAAGGAAATAATACAGTATGACTTTTAATAAAGTTATCATAGCCAACACTGAATTTTGTGATTCATGGAATTATAGGAACTTGTTCCTCTTCCTGAGTTACTCTAATGATCTGTATATCCCATTATTCCCTCTCTATTAACATAATAGGCTTATTTAAAGTAATAAATAAGAGTATTAATAATAATAATATCTCACATTTCTATAGTACTTCTACATAACAGTTTTAAAATAAAACTTATAAAGCACTTTTTTTTTACCAAAATGGACTCATGAAGTGGATAGAATGCATAAACGTAATTATTAGAGTATATATATATCTTCATTTTGTATATAACTAGTCAAAATTGTAGAAAAAACATAAAGCTGATTAGAGAACAGAGTGATAACAATCAAGGAAAAAAGAACTCTGGAAGTTTTGCTTTGTGAATTATTATACCAGTAATAATTGTCAGGGGAAGACTGGGGACTTCTAGAGATTAAATCTAACAGTCCTAAAAAGCTGGAGGACCAAATGACCCTACTATAGAGATGATAACCATAAGGGATGACAAAAATAAGAGAAAGAACTCTTTTTAAATTGATTCATTGTCTATACCTTCCACCTTCTTTAATCAATAGAAAGATATGTCTCAAAATAGGAACTGAGATAGCTGGATGGATGGATGATGGATGGGAGACATAAAGTATGGAAGAAAGAAGGGAGAAAAAGTGAGTTGCTATCCTGCCTGTTTCCTCCATCCCAAAACCTATTTTAATCCACATCTCCCTAGTAATTAGAGAGGGTGGAGAAGAATAGGAAGGAGTATATGGAGACTATTCTTTATAGTTCCCTACTCTTTAATATAAACATTTAGTCAAATCATCAAAAAATTATTTAAATAATTTAAATAACTATCTTTTATTAAATAAATGTATTGGTTATTAAATATAATTATTTAAACTTATTAAGTATTTGTTGATACATATGCTTCCACATTATATATATTTACATAATTACTATTTATGAGACTGATGATTTCTTATTGAAGAGTAATGTATCTCTCCTTTTCACAAAATTTTTTTGTGAATTATGAATATCATTTTCACAAAAGGAAAAGTCCCTCAATATGGTGATAAATAGGAGATATGTATTACCTGTTATACTTGTTCTTTTTTTCTGTATCTACCTCCTTAATAAGATCCATAAAACAAGAGAGTTAAAAAAAAAAGTATAGCATAATTCATCAGGTTCTAAGAATGTTTAATACCACTTTTACAGGCACAATACCAGTTATTCTAGTCCTCATCTTTGAACTTAACATTTTTCTATTTAGAATCTCATAATTTAAGAATAAAAAGCAAAGATCTGAAAAAGAATGTTTGAAGAAAAAAATTTAAGCAAACTTTACAAAGTAATAATTTTACATAAAAAACTTTGTTTTTTTAAAAAAAACTTTTATCTTCTTTATTGAGACTATTTATACACTTAGACATTACAACCTGAAGCTTGATACATATTGAGAAGTATCAAGCTTGATAATACCATTCTCGTGACTAGCTATATTCTGCAGAAATCACAGAATCTTCTGTGTTGCCTCAGTTGCATTGTCAGCAAGCATTTATTAAGTACCTTCTATGTGACAGGAATAAAGATAGCACTTATTTATTATTTATTTATTATTTTATATATTATTTGTCTGTGTGTGTGTGTGTGTGCATTATATACAAAGCCAAAAAACACTGTTCCTGTCCTTAAGGAGTTCACATTATACTGGAAGAGACAGCATGCTAATAATTGGTCAAATACACAAATTATATTGTGTAAATAAAACAAAATATCAGAGAGAAGGAACTTAAGAATTCTTCTCCCAAAAGACTGATAAATTCTTCCTCCAGAAATTAAAACTTAAGCTGAGCATTATAAATCAAGGAAGCCAGAAGTCACATGGGAAGAAAGAGAACATTCTAGAAATTGGGAATAGTGTATATTAACTACTACTCTTTTTCATGATTGGAGGAAAAAAAAAATTTAACACAAACTTCCTTGCTGTAAGCATGTCAAAGGACTGCTAATAAATAGTATCCTAGAGTAGTACCTCCAAAATCATTTTGAACAACATATACCTAGTCAGGAATCTCAGGAGCTCTTTCAGTTTTTCAGTAATGACTTCAAGTGATATTGAAATTCATTATTCTCAAGCCAGCCCTTTCCAATTTTAGACCTCTAATTATAAAATATTATTTTTGTCTTATGTTGAAAGAAAAGTATTCTCTTTGCATCTTCCCTATATTTTTCCTAGTTATATGCTCAGAGACAAATAAAATCTCTCATATTAGAAATTCAACACTTGAAGACATCATAATTCCCAAACTTTTCCTTTTCCCAGACTAAACATTTCCATTTCCTTTATCTGATCTCCATGTGTCATTTTCTTAAGGCCACACATTTCTCCTCTGGGCATAAGCTATTTATTAACTAATGCTTTTCCTAAAGTCTAATAGCCAGAACAAAATATAGTGCTTTAGATGTGGACTAAAATAGAGTGTAAAGATAATCTTCCTTATTCTGGACACCACAATCCCCTACATAAAAACTTAAATTACTTTCCTTTTTTTTTTTTTTTACTGCCAAATCATATTGACAAACCATGTTATACTTTTCAACCTACTAAAATCCCCAAATTATCCCAGGACCATTTCCTAGCTATTTCTCACCCTTATTTCATTTATAAAATTGACTCTTATTTTCAAACAAAGTATAGACTTTTTTTTCTACTATGATTTATTTTATGACATTTGGCCCTGTATTCTAGCTTTTTAGGAAATGTTTGGACTCCAACTCCCTTAATCTTCATGATGGTCTTGACAATTCGAACATAGGAATAGGAACAATAGGAACATAGGAACAAGGGAAGCCTTCAGCAATATGGGAGCTGAGAATTAATAGACAAGCAGGCTGATTTTGAAAGAGGCAGAGGAACTAGAGACCAAATTATCAACATTCACTAGATCATGGAGCAAGGAAGGAGGTTCCAGAAGAATATCTATTTCTACTTCACTGACTACATTGAAAATTTTTAATGTTTGATTACAATAAAATGGGGCAAATCCTCAAAGAAACAGAAATTTTGGATTATCTTACTTGACTCCTGAGATACCCATATGTGAGTCAAAAAGCAATAGTTAGGGGAAAAAATTTAAACAAATGACTAGATAAAGATTGAGAAAGGAACGTGACAAGACTATATATTGTCACTTATTTATTTAACTTGTATGCAGAGTATATCATTTGAAATTCCAGCCTGCATGAATCAGAAGCTGGAAAAAAGGGTTTTTAGGAGAAATATCAGCAGTATCGGGTATATGGACAATACCACTCTAATACAGAAAGTAAAGAAAAAATTAAGAAGCTTGTTGAGGAACACTGAGAAATGAATGTGGACTACTTGCATTTTTGTTTTTCTTCCCAGGTTATTTTTACCTTCTGAATCCAATTTTTCTTGTGCAACAAGAGAACTGTACAGATCTATACACATATATTGTATCTAAGATATACTTTAACATGTTTAACATGTATGAGACTGCCTGCCATCTAGGGGAGGGAGTGGAGGGAAGGAAGGGAAAAGTTGGAACAGAAGTGAGGGCAAGGGACAATGTCATAAAAATTACCCATGCATATGCTCTGTCAATAAAAAGCTATGATAAAAAAAAAGAAGCTTCTTGATGAGTAACTCAAACCAATATAACAAAAATGACAATACTACCTAAATTAATTTACCTATTGTCATACAATCAATCTAACAAAAAAAGTTACTTTAGAGAGCTAGATAAAATGAGTAAAAAAATAATTCATCAAGAGAAACAAAAAGTTCAAGAATATCTAGGGAATAATTTTTTTTAATGTGAAAGAAGGGGATCTTCTAATACCAGACCATAAGGTATATTACAAAACTAGAATCATCAAAAAATTTATTACTGGATTAGAAATAGATAGATTGATCAGTAGAACAGATTTGATACACAATCTAAGAAGCTAATGGACATAATAATCTAATTTTTTATAAACCCAAACAGCTGTTGGGATAAGAACTACTATATGAAAAAAACTTATTGGGAAAACTAGAAAGTAGTCTTGTTAAAACTGCATTAACCAACATCTCATTAAGATAAGTTCTAAATGGGCACAAGGGAACATAAAGTGTAATATCATAAGTAAATTAATAGAACATGGGAGAAATAACTTGACAAATCTGTGAAGACAGCAAAAGTTCATGACTCTACAAGAGATAGAAATAGAGAAGTTCAAAGCAGTTAAAACGAGAGTTTTTAATTACATAAAATTACAATACAGATAAAATTAGAAGAAAAGTAGTTTGGGAAAAGTCATTAAAGCAAATTTCTCTGATAAATTTATGAGGAATCAATCAAATTTAGAAGAATAATTGTCCAAATGATAAATGTACAATAGATACTAATATGCACTTTTCAGAGGAAGAAATCAAAGCTAAAGAAAAATTGCTCTAAATCATTAATGACCAGAGAAATACACATTAAAATAACTCTGATACCACCTTGAGTATCTAGGTGACATCATGGAAGGAACTCTATACCTGGAATCTGTAAATCCTGAGTTTAAATCTGACTTCGGTTTCATATATTTCTAGGTTTTATTTCTGAAATATGGTTAATATGGAAATTATTTATATTTTTTGTTTTTTATTGCCTTATCAATAAATGGAGAAAAGTAGCTCATAGACTGAACAATGAGAGATTATTCACTAAGACTAAACAATCAGATAACCTCCATGAAGGTGGCATAGAGAAATATAATGTGTGGCTCTAATTAAAAATACTATCTCACTACAGATAAGAGGATGATCAGAATAAAGAATTCCTTCTAAATCCCAAAAGAAGATTAAGAATGTAAACACTTCTGCAAGCATTTAAGTCTGGCCCAGAGAGATCATCTCCCATAAAAGTAGAGGAAAGGAACTTGAATACAAGAAAATACACACATTTATCACTAATGAATTTCTCAGGGACATAAGGTCTCCAGGGATTAGAACACTGAAGCAAGGGAGACTCGGTAAAGGCAATGAATCATGTAGATAGCAGACAAGAGGACAGAAACAAGAAACAATATCCTAGAACCCCATTCAGGCTATCAAGGTAAGTTGAGAATAAACTGAGAGTTTTGCTATCTGGATTTCTGACTCTTTAAGATGTAGATATTCCTAATCTATCTGAAGTCATTTCTTTCCAAAAGCACTCATTTATACACACACACACACACACACACACACACACACACACGCACCTTATATGGTTCTATATAGTATCTCGGATAAAAATAGAAATTCTTTACTCTAGTGTTTATTAAGGCTTTCCACCATTTGGTTCCAAACTATTTTTCCAGATTAACTTTACATATTTTGCATTCACATATTCAATACTCCAGGTAAACTGACTTACAAACTATTCCTCAAAGTCAACCTTTCTCTCACCTCTATGCATTCTCAGAATGCACTCCCACAATGCTTCAAATGCACTCTCTCCACATCTTCAAATCTTTATTAATCTTAAAAGTTCTACTCAGGCACCAATTTGACTAAGAATAGTTGCCTAATGCTACCAGATATTAGCATATCCTCATACTTAGAATTCTTTTTCATTATATTGACTCATAAAAATGTGGAATGCAATGTCCTTGAAATGAGGAATTTTGGTCTTTAGATTTAATACACTGAATGTACATAGATGATAAATATTTATTGAATTTTAAAAATTGAAATTTTCTTCTGAATGGCATCATTGACCCAAAACGAGATTGGGTAATTTACTTTTCCCTCTTCTTTTCATTCTCTAAAGTTGTGAAGGTTTTGTTTGTTTTTTACCACCTCCCTAATCACCCGAATATCTCATAATTCAACTTCTGAAAAAGAAGAGCCAGTTTTCATTGCCCATATGTAGATCAAGGTATAGGGAGAGGTAAAGAAGAGGGAAAATGAATGTCATGCTCAAGATTCCTAGCAGCAATCCCTCAATGGTGGAAGCCATCTCAGACAAGGATCTATAGGTCCATAGCAGAAAACTAACACAAATGTCATGCTTCATCATAGGCCATGCATTAGTGGTGACATCTACTTCCAGACACTATAATGATTTCTCTGGGGTCAATTCACTCGGGAAATTGAAAGTCATAGTATAATAAGAATGATAAATAGCTAATGTTTACATAGTTCCTAATATGTGCTAGGCACCATACTAAGCACTTTACAATTATTATCTCATTGGATCCTAGCAATACCCAAAGAAAGTAGGTGCTATAATTCTGTCCCTTCACAGATGAGGAACCTGAGTCAAACAGAGGTTAAGTGATTTGATTTGGTCAACAAAGGTCACACAGCTAGTCAGTGTTTGGAACAACAATGGAACTTAGGTCTTCCTGACTACAGCCCAGCACTCTTTCCACTGCACCACATAGCTATCTGAGTCACAACTATCTGAGAACAGCTAACTGTCCTAGATGAGTTCAAGTCACCAGGAATAAATGAACAATTTTATAGGAGAGTTAATGATGAGATTTCTTAACTACTTCAAAGATTCACAGTTGAACAGGAGTCTTGTTACTGAGATAGAGAAGACCAAATGCCCCAATCTTCACTACAGAAAAAAAAATTGGATTTTTCAAACCAGAAGCCAATAGGTTTCAATTTAGTTCCAAGATTAAGAGGAGAGCCTTAATAGAGAGATGATTCCTCAACACATAGTAAAATCCACATTTACTATACCACTACATAGGTTCATCAAAAGCAAATCAAAACACCAGCTTAATCCTACTTTATTTGTGATAGATTTCCTAAAAGATTAAAAGAAGGAAAAACTGCAAGCATAGTAAGCTCAGATTTCAGCAGGTTATCCGACACAGCCTCTCAAAATATGGATTATATCTGAAATGTCAAATTCATTCCAGGGACATGTAACTCTCAGAGTACTCATTGATGAACCAATATGAATTTATAGGACAGTTTCTAAGATGCTCCCCCAGGCTCTTTTCTTTGGTCCTGTTCTATTCAACATTTTTAGTAGTAACATGAATGAAAACATAGGCAACAGGTTAGGATTTTTTCATCTAAAATGTCATAACAGGGTATAAGATTGATTTAAAGCAATAAATAGAAGTTTTATAGGGATACATGTCTTTCTTGCATATTCATTCAAAAGATGAATTGCACAGATTACACATATACATTGTGGAAAAGAGAGATAAAAAGCACATCATACACTAACTAACTTAAGATACTATGTTTCTGCAAACATTTATTCATATGAATACATTGTAAAGTCACATGTACACATAAATAAATTTAAGTAAGAAACTTATTATTTATTATCATTTATTATTAAGTAAGGAACATACACTACAGTATGGTCTTACAATTCTCTACCTAGTAAGACAATATACAATATTCTAGTTATAGCTTGATATTGTATTAAAGGAAAAGACAATGACAAGCTACAAATGTCCATAGGAGGCAAAGATGATGAGCAAAATTTTAAATGTGCAATATCACAAAATCACAAAATTTCATACTTGTAAGGCACTTTAGAGTACATCTAGTGAAATTCATAGCTGTTCATAAATTGCCTTTACAATATTCCCAAAAGTTGTCATTAACTTAAAAAAATTTTGGTCTTACACTATGTCATATAGTCTAGTTGGCTCATTTGAAGGCACCAGATATGCTTAATCAAAAAAAAAACAGATGCATCATTTAGGTAGGAGATCTCTTAACAAATGTTTTAAAAACTGTTTTGCACTGTGATATTTCACTTGCAAATTGACCCACAGTATAAAATCAGATCCAAGGAGTGAAAATTAAAAGAGATTTATTTTGCCTCAGAAGAATAATAATTTGTTAACCTATGAGAACTGCCTATAAATGGTATGAATTGTATTAGGAGACTGCACATGATCACCAGAAAATTGGGAATGTTTGCAGATAACAAGTTAATAAGAAATAGATTTTAGTGTGTATTAAGTAGGAATTCAGATGAATCACTAAATGATAAGTTCTCTAGGATAGAGATGTTAAGCATTTATCTCACTCCTGAGTATAGACCAAACCACATTAAAAAGCAATTGGGAGATATTTAACAAAATACATAAAAATACAAAAAAAAAAAAATAGAGTGAACCTTACATTTAAAAGTAAGTCAAAATGTAGCCTGCAGGGAACCTTATGTATGAATTTTTGATCCTTTTCAAGCTGAATTTGACCTGCTCTCTCTAGGATAGATTATGTACCTGTCCTAGTAGAGACAAAAATTAGCATCTACCTATTTTGTCGGATGGGAAGGCTAAGAAGAAGAAATTTAAATTTAAATGGCAGGTTTTGTTCCCTTTGGGTGCTGCACTTGAAATGGAAGAAATGGAAGATGGAAGGAAAATATAATCCCTTTAAAAAAAAAAACCACATATGCTGCTACATAGTAGACCCTGTCTAGGTCTCTCTGAAGAACTTTGGTTTTGGTTATGCAAATACATAGGTTTATCTATACCGGCTATTTCATCACTTGCTTGTTGCCAGAGCACTTTGAGGTAGATAAAAAGAGTAAACTGATTTGGGTGATTTCTTTTGGTTTAAGCATTAATTGGATTTTAGTAAGGTAGAGATGAACAAAGTTATTGATCTTACTCTCTCTTCCAGAGTCACACGTTGCAGTGCCAAGGAAGAGCCAACACTACTGATGATGGCTCAAGATGAATTGTAGAATATAGGGTATCAGGGAAGACTAGTATCTCTAGTGTAAGAGCTGCCAATCACTTTTCAGAAATATTTTTCACCACTGGTGTCTCTCTCATCCACCTAATTCTTAACTGTGCTTCCAAGAAGTGTTTAGTCTGCACAGCAGCTGAACTGTAGTAAATCACTGGGCAAGTATGATAAACAAGATTGAGGGCAACTGAGAGATCTAAAAGCACTCACTGAGTTAGGAAGGTGTCTTAAATATCTCTGAATACTTCCCACAGTGGGCAGAAAAGAACAATTTATTACAACAATCATGAAAGCAGCTGAAGCTAGTTCTATGGAGCTCTTTGAGCTTGGTTAGACATCAAAGAAGCGAAGGTTATCTGCTCTGCCCTTACTAATCAATAAGAAGTTTGCTTGTTAATACCTTTGACTGAAAACTTTCCTCCTTGGCTATGTACTTGAATGAAAGTAAAGAGTAAAAAGAGACTGCTGTATTCTTGAAAGCTACTGGACATAGCTGTTCCTCTAATGTCTAAATGTGGTATATTCCCAAATCATGAAAGAACTTGACTTGTAAGAAAGCAAGTTAGGCTGATATCCTCTGGGGGACAGGGACATATTGAATATTTTGACAAAGAATAACTTGGAAATTAGATCCATGTAGTTAATGAAGAATATGGCAACTGTGAAGATAAGTAGCTGCAATATATAGAGCTATAGTATCTTCTTAGGTATTAAAATGAACTTAGAAGCCATCTTGTTGTCCAATTATAGGATTTCCTGCTAGACTATTTCTGACAGGTATCCAACTCTTGATTTCAATACTTCTGTGACAATTGCCCACTAATTAGCAAGACAGGGTAGCTCATTTTTATGAACTACTAATTAATGACAAGAACTTTACAAAGGAACAGGTGACTAGAAAGAGACTTGAATTAGGATGGTCAATAAAGAGGATACCTAAGTGCTAAGCCCACCTCAAACATCAGGAAATAGATCATATCACTTCTCCAGATATAAATTCCCTCAAGTATAAGAATTAGAAGTCATATTTGTTGATATCTTGGGTTTCTTCCAGCTCTGAAACTCTACAAATTCTGTCTCATGGACAAGCTATTTTTTACTAAAATTCCTTTTCAAAGAAATAATTGGTATTTTTGTTGTCTCTCAGATGAAGCCAGTTCATGATGAAAATGGGAACCAAACCATTATCTCTGAATTCATTCTCCTGGGCCTGCCTATCCAACCAGAGCTAAAGACCCTTTTCTATGCCTTCTTCCTGGCCATGTACTTAACTACAATCCTTGGGAATATGCTCATCATCCTCTTGATCTCTCTGGATTCCCACCTACACACACCTATGTATCTGTTCCTCAGCAATCTGTCCTTCTCTGACATGTGCTTCTCTTCTGTGACCATCCCCAAACTGTTAATAAATATGGAGAGCAAGAAACCAGCTATACCCTATCCTGGCTGCCTGACCCAGATGTACTTCTTCCTTTTCTTTGGAGACCTGGAGAGCTTCCTGCTAGTAGCCATGGCCTATGACCGTTATGTGGCCATCTGCTACCCACTGCACTACACAGTCATGATGAGCCCCAAGTTATGCAATTCTCTTGTGGTGCTCTCGTGGGTCCTAACTACCTTTCATGCATTGCTGCATACCCTGCTCATGTCTCAATTATCTTTCTGTGATAACAACTTTATCCCCCACTTCTTCTGTGACATGTCTGCTCTTCTGAAACTGGCTTGTTCAGATATCCACATCAATGAGCTAGTAATATTCATCACAGCAGGACTGATTATTGTTGTACCATTCTTGCTAATTGTCACATCTTATGCTCGTATCCTCTCTTCTATTCTCAGGGTGCCCTCTATGAGGGGCATCCGCAAGGCTTTTTCTACCTGTGGCTCCCATCTTTCAGTGGTATCTCTCTTCTATGGGACAATCATTGGACTTTATTTGTGCCCTTCAGCCAATAATTCCACATTAAAGGAAACAGTCATGTCAATCATGTACACTATGGTAACACCAATGCTGAACCCCTTCATCTATAGTCTGAGGAATCAAGACATGAAAGGGGCCTTTAAGAAACTCCTAGAAGGAAGAAAATTCCCAACTCCCTGAGACTGTGATACTGAACCTTCTAATATAATACTTTACAATTACAAGGAGAATGTATACTATAATAATAATGTAGAGACTAGAAAAATATCCTATAGTCTCCTCGCTTCCATTTTCCTCCCATTCGTTCCCACTTTTTATACTACCAAGGTATTCTTCCTTAAATCCTCTTTCTATTATATCTCTGTTCTACTCAGAAATTTTACAGTCTTCCAAAATTGGCTTTTCCTGTCTTCTCTCTCCCTGTTCCTGTACTTACAACCAAACTAGTCTCATCACAGTTCCTATTACACCCTTTCTCAAATAGAGTACTCTCTCCTTTTCTCAACATTCTTTGCCTTTTAAAGTCCAGCTTATAATCCCCTTCATTGCTATAGTATATATATTTTTTAAAATTTTCTGAGGCAATTGGAGTTAAGTGACTTGCCCAGGGTCACACAGCTAGGACGTATTAAGGATTGGAGGCCAGTTTTTCCCTCTCTCTTCAGGTTTGGTGCTCAACAATTTTTAGAATTGATTTTAAAGATTTTGAATTCCAAATTTTTCTCCCACCTTCTCTCCTTTCCCTCTTCTATTCCAAAAATGGTAGGCAATTTGATATAAATTATATATGTGCTATCATAGGAATGGTTTTGAAAGAGAAATAGTTCAAAAGAAAAAAACAAAAAAAAGAACAAAATAAGTGGGTGGAAATATGCTTCGTTCTGCATTTAGAATCCATCATTTCTTTATTTGAATGTGGATAGCATTTTCCTTTGTGAGTCTTCTGTATTTGTCTTGGATTACTGTGTTACTAAGAACTTGTCATCCATAAGCTGATCATGAAATGTTATTGACATCACACACAGTGATTTTGTAGTTCTACTCATTTTGCTTTGCATCATTTTGTACATCTTTTCAGTTTTTTCTATATTTCATCTGTTCATCATTTCTAATTTCATAATATGATTCCATTACATTCATATACTGAAACTTGTTCAACAAATACCCAATTGATTTTTTTAGTTTTACTTTTGATTTATTTATTTAATATTTTTACCCAGTTACATTCAAATTATTTTTTTTACATTTACTTTTAAAATTTTTGAGTTCTCTTACCCCCATCCACAATTAAGAAACCACATGTGAAGTTATGCAAAACATTGTGAAAGAAAAGATAGATCTCCCATCCTAACAGAAAAAAAAACCGTCAAGAAAAATGAAGTTGAGAGAGACAGACAGATAGAGAAAAAGAGATACACACACACAGAGAGAATGCTTCATTATGTATTCAGACACAATCAGTTCCTTTAGATAAGATTTTTCATCATAAATCCTTCATAGAGGTCATAGATGATTGTTCTACTGAGAATAGCAAAGTCATTTATAACTGCTAATCCCAGAGCATTGCTATTACTTGATATAGAGTACATTTCACTTTGCTTGGTTTGTGGAAGACTTTCCAGCTTTTTTGGTTTTGTTTTGTTTTGTTTTTTGTTTTTTCTGAGAGCATCCTACTTATCATTTCTCATAGAACAATAATATTCCATCACAAACACATCGAACTGTTTGCTGAGTCATTCCCCAATTGATGGGCATCCCCTCAGTTGCCAAATTTTTGCCCTTCTTAGTATTGGTTTGAATATGTTTCTATATGTAGGTCATTTTCCTTTTTTTAAAATCTCTTTTGGTATTCATGCCTAGTAATGGTGTTGTTAAGTTAAAGAATATGTATGAATTTATACCTCTTTGGGCACAGATCATATTTTTTAGTCTTTAATCAATTGGGATATGGCTTTTATCTTTTATAAATTTGACTCAGTTTCCTCCATCTTTGAGAAATGAGGCCTTATCAAAGGAACTTGCTTCAAAATTCTTTTTACAATTACTCTTCCAAACTTTATTCTGCTCCATTTATTCTCTCTCTCCTTTCACACTTCCCTCTTCAAAAGCATTTTGGTACTGATCCCTCCCTGTTATGAGCCAGAACTCTGAACTTGAAACAAAGGATTCTTACAAGGTACTAATTCAGTGGAATTGACAGAGACAATAACTATCTAATTTAGCATGGTTCAGTAAGATTGATTTAATCCTACAAGGAGATGTTATGGGCCAGAACTTGAAACAAGGTACTAAGGGGAATTGAGGAGGCAATGGTTAATTTTATTAGTTTAGCATTGATTTAATCCTACAACAAATAATGGTTTCCTAGTGGTATAATGATTGGTGTATACTCAGTGTGGAGCATATAAGCAAGAAGCTCTAAGGGCCAGAAGGGCAAGTGTACTAGAAACTCTCAGAGCCTCAGCCAGGATTCAGTCACGGAAATTCAGAAGCCAGAGAAGGCAAGTGGGAGCTCAAGCTCTCGGAACCAAGGCCAGACTGAAAGACTCTCCAGAACTCCAAACTTCAGAATTTTCAGACTAAAGAAAAAATTTTACAAGCAGCCAGGAAAAAACAGTTCAAATACCGAGGTGCCACAATAAAGGTCACGCAAGATTTGGCTGCCTCAACATTAAAGGATCAAAGGGCCTGGAATCAGATATTCCAAAAGACAAAAGAGTTTGGAATGCAGCTAAGAATAAACTACCCAGCTAAGCTGAGTATTTTTCCCATGGAAGAAGATGGACATTAAATGAAACAGAGGAATTCCATTTATTTCTAAGGAAAAAAACCAGACTTAAACAAAAAAAAAAAAATTGATCTCCAACAACAGGACTCAAGAGAAGTAGAAAAAGGTAAAAGGAACTCTTGAGAACTGAACTTCTGTTGTAGATATACATAAAAACCATATGTACAATTTGATTTTACTGATATAACATAAAAACAGGAAGTAGAAATAGAAAGGGAATAGTGTCAGAAAAAGGGAAAAGGGGAGATAAAAAGAGGGAAACTACATGTGATGATGAGGCAAAGGAAACCTGTCATATCTGAGGGAAGTTAGGGAAAGGGAGGAACATTGTGTGAATTCTACTCTCATCAGAGTTGGCTCAAAGAGGAAATAATTGACATATTTGTTTTACAGAGAATCTTCTCTCACTTCATTAAAAAGTGGGAGAGGGAAAGGGAAAAGGAAAAAGAGTAATAAGGGAAGGATACAAGAAAGGAGAAGGAATTCAAAGGGAGTTGGAAGGGATACTAAAGAGGGAGAGCTGTGTGACACAAGTGGGACCAATAAGTTTAATAGAAGGGAAGAAGGGAAGAATGGAAAGAGGGCAAGAAAAAGAAAAGCATAATCTGGAGATATTAGGATGGCATGAAATACAGAATTACTAATTTTAACTGTAAATGTGAATGGGATGAACTCTCCCATAAAGAGGAGGTGGATAGCAGACTGGATCAAAAGTCAGAACCCTACAATATGTTGTTCACAGAAAACACATTTAAAACAGGGAGATACATACAGAGTAAAGGTAAAAGGCTGGAGCAGAATCTATTATGCTTCAGGTGAAGTCAAAAAAGCAGGGGTAGCCATCCTTATCTCAGATCAAGTAAAAGCAAAAATTGATCTAATTAAAAGAGATAAGGAAGGAAACTATGTCTTGCTAAAGGATAATATAGACAATGAAGCAATATCAGTATTAAACATATATGCACCAAGTGATATAGCATCTAACTTCCTAAAGGAGAAGGTAAGAAAGTTGTGAGAAGAAATAGACAGCAAAACTATAATAGTGGGAGATCTCAACCTTGCACTCTCAGATTTAGATAAATCAAATCACAAAACAAATAAGAAAAAAATTAAAGAGGTAAATAGAATATTAGAAAAATTAGGTATGATAGATCTCTGGAGAAAACTGAATGGTGACAGAAAGGAGTATACTTCCTTCTCAGCAATTCATGGAACCTACACAAAAATTGACCATATGTTAGGACATAAAGATCTCAAAATTAAATGCAGGAAAGCAGAAATAGTAAATGCTTTCTTTTGAGATCACAATGCAATAAAAACTACATTCAACAAAAAGTTAGGTGTAAATAGACCAAAAAGTAATTGGAAATTAAATAAGCTTATCTTAAAGAATGATTGGATGAAACAGCAAATTATAGACACAATTAATAATTTCAATCAAAATAATGACAATAGTGAGACATCATACCAAAATTTATGGGATGCAGCCAAAGCGGTAATAAGGGGAAATTTTATATCCTTAGAGGCTTACTTGAATAAAATAGAGAAAGAGAAGATCAATGAATTGGGCCTGCAACTTAAAAAGCTAGAAAAAGACCAAATTAAAAACCCCCAATCAATTACTAAACTTGAAATTCTAAAATTAAAAGGAAAAATTAATAATATAGAAAGTAAAAAAAACTATTGAACTAATAAATAAAACTAAGAGTTGGTTTTATGAAAAAAACAATAAAATTGATAAACCTTTGGTAAATCTGATTAGAAAAAGGAGAGGGGGAAATCAAATTCATAGTCTTAAAAATGAAAAGGGAGAACTTTCCACCAATGAAGAGAAAATTAAAGAAATAATAAGGGGTTACTTTGCCCAACTTTATGCCAATAAATTTGATAACCTAAGCGAAATGGATGACTACCTCCAAAAATATAGGCTTCCCAGATTATCAGAGGAGGAAGTAAATTGCTTAAATAGTCCCATTTCAGAAAAAGAAATAGAACAAGCTATTAATCAACTCCCTAAAAAAAAAAAAAATCCCCGGGATCAGATGGATTTACATGTGAATTCTACCAAACATTCAAAGAACAATTAGTCCCAATGCTTTATAAACTATTTGAAAAAATACAGAATGAAGGAGTTCTACCAAATTCCTTTTATGACACAGACATGGTACTGATACCTAAACCAGGTAGGTTGAAAAACAGAGAAAGAAAATTATAGACCAATCTCCCTAATGAATATTGATGCTAAAATCTTAAATAAGATATTAGCAAAAAGACTACAGAAAATCATCCCCAGGATAATACACCATGATCAAGTAGGATTTATACCAGGAATGCAGGGCTGGTTCAATATTAGGAAAACTATCAGTATAATTGGCCATATTAATAATCAAATTAACAAAAACCATATGATCATCTCAATAGATGCAGAAAAAGCATTTGATAAAATCCATCATCCATTCCTATTAAAAACTCTTGAGAGTATAGGACTAAATGGACTTTTCCTTAAAATAATCAGTAGCATCTATTTAATCAGCAGTAAGCATCATATGTAATGGGGACAAACTGCAACCATTCCCAATAAAATCAGGAGTGAAACAAGGTTGCCCACTATCACCGTTACTATTTAATATTGTATTAGAAATGCTAGCTTTGGCAATAAGAGTTGAGAAAGAGATTAAAGGAATAAGAATAGGCAATGAGGAAACCAAATTATCACTCTTTGCTGATGATATGATGGTATACTTAGAGAATCCCAGAGATTCTATTAAAAAGTTATTAGAAGCAATCCATACCTTTAGTAAAGTTGCAGGATGCAAAATAAGCCCACATAAGTCATCAAAGTTCTTATACATCACTAACAAAACCCAACAGTTAGAGTTACAAAGAGAAATTCCATTTAAAGTAACTCCTGATTGTATAAAATATTTAGGAATCTATCTGCCAAGGGAAAATCAGAAACTTTATGAGCAAAACTACAAAACACTTTCCACACAAATTAAGTCTGATCTAACCAACTGGAAAAATATTAAATGCTCATGGATTGGGCTAGCAAATATAATAAAGATGACAATGCTACCTAAACTAATCTATTTATTTAGTGCTATACCAATCAGACTCCCAAAAAACTATTTTGATGACCTAGAAAAAATAACAATAAAGTTCATATGGAAAAAGAAAAGGTGGAGAATTTCAAGGGAATTAATGAAAAAAAATCAAATGAAGATGGCCTAGTTGTATCAGATCTAAAATTATATTTTAAACTAGCAGTTACTAAAACCATCTAGTATTGGCTAAGTTGATCAATGGAATAGGTTAGGTTCAAAGGACAAAACAGCTAGTAACTTTAATAATCTAGTGTTTGACAAACCCAAAGACCCCGGTTTTGGGGATAAGAATGCCTTTGACAAAAAATTGCTGGGAAAATTGGAAATGAGTATGGCAGAAACTAGGCATTGACCCACACTTAACACCGTACACCAAGATAAGGTCAAAATGTGTTCATGACCTAGGCATAAAGAATGAGATTATAAATATAATTGGAAGAGCATAGGATAGTTTGCCTCTCAGACCTGTGGAAGAGGAAGGAATTTATGACCAAAGAAGAACTAGAGATCACTATTGACCACAAAATAGAAAATTTTGATTATATCAAATTGAAAAGTTTTTGTACAAACAAAACTAATGCAGACAAGATTAGAAGGGAAACAAACTGGGAAAACATTTTTACAGTCAAAGGTTCTGATAAAGGCCTCATTTCCAAAATGTATAGAGAATTGACTCTAATTTATAAGAAATCAAGCCATTCTCCAATTGATAAATGTTCAAAGGATATGAATAGACAATTCTCAAAGAAATTAAAACTATTTATAGCCATATGAAAATATGCTCCAAATCATTATTAATCAGAGAAATGCAAATTAAGACAACTCTGAGATACCACTACACACCTGTCAGATTGGCTAGAATGACAGGGAAAGATAATGTGGAATGTTGGAGTGGATATGGGAAAACAGGGACACTGATACATTGTTGGTGGAATTGTGAACACATCCAGCCATTCTGGAGAGCAATTTGGAACTATGCTCAAAAAGTTATCATACTGTGCATACCCTTTGATCCAGCAGTGTTTCTATTGGACTTATATCCCAAAAAGATACTAAAGAAGGAAAAGGGACCTGTATGTGCCAAAATGTTTGTGGCAGCCCTGTTTGTAGTGGTTAGAAGCTGGAAAATGAATGGATG
The DNA here is from genome assembly GCF_016432865.1 of Antechinus flavipes. Classification (NCBI taxonomy): domain Eukaryota; kingdom Metazoa; phylum Chordata; class Mammalia; order Dasyuromorphia; family Dasyuridae; genus Antechinus; species Antechinus flavipes. The sequence continues at coordinate 75,968,478 of NC_067399.1, forward strand.
GTCATCAATTGGAGAACAGTTGAGTAAATTGTGGTATATGAACATTATGGAATATTATTGTTCTGTAAGAAATGACCAGCAGGATGAATACAGAGAGGACTGGGGAGACTTAACATGAACTGATGCTAAGTGAAATGAGTAGAACCAGGAGATCATTATATACCTCAGCAACGATACTGTATGAGGATGTATTCTGATGGAAATGGATTTCTTCGACAAAGAGATCTAACTCAGTTTCAATTGCTCAAGGATGGACAGAAGCAGCTATACCCGAAGAAAGAACACTAGGAAATGAATATAAACTCCTTGCATTTTTGTTTTTCTTCCTGGGTTATTTATACCTTCTGAATCCAATTCTCCCTGTGCAACAAGAGGACTGTTCGGTTCTGCATACATATATTGTATCTAGGATATACTGTAACCTATTTAACATGTATAGGACTGCTTGCCAACTGGGGGAGGGGATGGAGAGAGGGAGGGGAAAAATTGGAACAGAAGTGATTGCAAGGGATAATGTTGTAAAAAATTACCCTGGCATGGGTTCTGTCAATAAAAAGTTATTAAAAAAAAAAAGGAAATGTGCATATCATTTTATTCAGCAGTGTTTCTACTGGGGTTGTATCCCAAATAGATCATAAAGTAGGGTAAGGGACCACAGATGAAATAATATTTGGGGTAGCCCTTTTGTAGTGGCAAGAAACTGGAAACTGAGGGGATGTCCATTAATTGGGGAATGACTGAATAAGTTATAGAATATGAATGTTATGGAATATTACTGTTCTATAAGAAATGATCAGGATGATTTCAGAGAGTCCTGGAGAAACTTACATGAACTGATGTTAAGTGAAATGAGCAGAACCAGGAGATTATTATACAAGACAACAGCAAGATTATATGATGATCAATTCTAATGGACATGGCTCTTGTCAACAATGGTTGACCAGTTCCAATGGTTTTGTGAAGAAGAAGCCATCTGCATGCAGAGAAAGGACAGTGGGAACTGAATGTGGGCCACAATACAGTGTTTTCACTTTTATTAGTATTGTTTGTATTTTGTTTTTGTTTTCATTTTTTTTCTTTTTTATCTGATTTTTCTTATGCAACATGATGTTTGTGGAAATATGTATAGAAAAATTGCACATGTTTAACATATATTGGATCACTTGCCATCTAGGGGAGGGTGGAGGGAAGGAAGGGAAAAAATTAAAATACAAGGTTTGTAAGGATTAATGTTGAAAATTATCCATGTGTATATTTTGAAAATAAAAGGCTTTAATTTAAAAAAAGAAAAAATTAAATCTTCTTTGGCTTCTATGATAGTCTCTCTCTTTCTCTCTATCTCTGAGTCTCTTTGTGTCTCTTTCTCTTTCTGAGTCTCTCTGTCTCTCTGTCTCTCTCTCTCTCTCTCTCTCTCTCTCTCTCTTTTTCTCTCTATGTGTCTGTATGTGTGTGTATTTCTCTGTCTATATATCTATTTTTTTTATTCCTATCTGCCTCTTTCTCTCTGTTTCTCTGTCTCAGTGTTTCTGTTTCTGTCTCTTTCTATCACTGTCTCTCTGCCTCTCTCTGTTTCTCTTTCTTTGTCTCAATTTTTCTGTCTCTTTTTCTCTTTAATATTATCTCTCTACCTCTCTCTGTTTCTCTCTCTGTCTTTTTCTTTCTGTCTTTCTCTTTGTCTCTCTCTCTCTGTCTCTGTTTACATCTCTGTCTCTCTGTCTCTCTTTTTTTTCCCTTTGTCTCTCTCTCTCTCCTTTTTTTCCATGTGAGGTCCTTGAGTGCAGAGACTACTTTTTGTCTTTGTAGTATCTCCAGCATGTAACACAGTGCCTTACACATAAGTGAGTAATAAGCCTTAGTTGATTGTCTGACCTGAATCATCCATAAGGCCAAAGTTCTTTAATTCTATGTCTATAATATCTTTTACTTCTATCTTTTCCTTTCTATTTCCAATCCATTCAAATAGGGTAAAACTTTTATTAATTCTATAATACAACATCCTAGTAACTTCTTAAGCAAAGTCTTTTTTCTAGTATTTTCTTGTTCACTCTTTCATTCTTAACATTGTCAGTCATATTTCTAATATGCCATCTAATTATATTATCAGCTCAAAAAATTTGTCAACTCTGTCACCTAGGTATGGGTCACAGACTCAAAGCTGTTTATGAAAAATAACTGGTATAAGGGTGACATTCTTTGGAAGAAAGGCCCTAAGCTGTGTTTGAAGATTCAGAAATCAGTAGCAGCTAGGGTGTGGCCCAGACATTCACCATAGTAAGGTGTCATTTCCACCATTTAGACCAGCCTACAAGTGAATAACTAAAACAGGAATCACAGGCCTAAGAGGATCCTACTATTCTGTAACTCAGACCTAACTGATTTTCAGCTGGCTGATTGAGGCCAAGCCTAGAAGCAAACTGCTTTTTCTCAGAACCAAATCCAGGTTGGAAATTTGCAAAGCTCAAATCAATGAACAAGCAATCAGACTTTCTTTTAATGGCTGACAGTATCAAAGACCTTGACCAGATCTATACATGTTATATACAGACCTCTATTCTGCTCCTAGAATTTTTCCTGGAATCCGGCAGTATAACATCATTTCAACTATTCTTCAGCCTCCTCTGAAGCCACACTGGCTTTTAGGTAGATGACCTTTTTCCTGAGAGTCAGGTCAGTCTACTAAGGAGGCTCTGGCAAGAAGTTTGTCAGTAATGTCTAAGAGAGAGAAATCCCTGTGGTTGTCACAGCACCATATATTCTCTTTACCTTTGTAAATATGGACAATGGCAGTATCCTTGAACTTCTGGAGTATAACTTCTTTTGTCATTTAATCAGTCAGATTTTGTATTAATAATGGATCCCCCACCTTAAAAATTTCATCTGAAATATAATCAGCACTTGGTGCTTTACCACAAGAAAATAGCCTAATGGCATTCAAAACCTCTTCTTCAGTTGGAACTTCAGAATGAGAGTGTTTGAAACCTGAGGTAAATGGTCAATAGATTCAATTTTGATTGATGACAATCTGGTGAGAACACAATGGAAGTGTTAACCAATCTCTCCAGGACCATATCCTTAGTGTATAAAAGCTTCACAAGCAAAAGCAAAATAGTAAATATATGAAGCACACCTTTTTCTGATTATAATTCAATAAATATCATATTTTATAAAGGGACTTTGGAGCAGAGATTAAAAAATTTGTTGGGAACAAAATAATCTCATCCTATAAAATCAATATATTAAAGAACAACTCAAAAAAAATCAATAATTTCATTAAAGCTAAAACAAACAAACACACAAGCAAAAAAATAAAACAAATGAGGGTTTCTCAGATATGCAGACAATACCACTTTGATATAAAAAGTGAAGAATTAGAAATCTTTTGATGAGTAACCCAAACCAATATAAGAAAATGACAATACTACTTAAATTAACATACTTATTCAGTGTCATACCAATTAAACTACTCAAAAAAATTCAAATAATTTCACAGAGGTTGGGATACAAATTGAAAAAAAAACTTTTTTGGGAAAAGTAGAAAACAGTCTGGCTAAAAATTGGCATTGATCAATATTTCATATTGTATGATAAAATAAGCCCCAAATGAGTACATGGATACATAAAGGGTGATATCATAAGTAAATTAATAGAGAATGGGGGAAATTATTTATCAGATCTGTGAATAGGAAAAGAGTTTATGACCCTATAAGAATCAGAGAAGTTCAAAGCAGGTAAAATGGATAATTTTGTTATATCAAATTAAAGGGTTTGGCACAGGCAGGGAGAGAGAGAGAGAGAGACAGAGGCAGAGACAGAGAGAAAGACAGACAGACAGACAGTCAGAGAAGACTGAGAAGTCATTAAAACTAAATTCTCAATAAAAATTTCATTTCTAAAATATGTATGGAACCAAGGTAAATTTACAAGAATAAAAATTGTTTCCCGATTGATAAAGGTTTCAAGAATATTGCCATCTCAAGGAACGGAGCAGAGTTCATAAACTGAGCAAAAAGAGATGATTCACAAAAATTAAACAATTAGATAGCTTCCTTGTAAGGATATGGACTAAGAATATAATGGGGGGTTCTGAGTTTTTTTTAAAAAGTACTACTACACTATTAATAAGAGGATTATTAAAATAAAAGATACTTTCTAAGTCCCAAAGGAAGTTTAAAAGTATAAAAACTTCTACAACCATTTATGAAGTCTGATCCAAAGAGATCAGTTTGCATGGGGACAGAGGAAGGGAACTTGAATACAAAAAATCCTCATATTAACCACTAATGAATTTCTCAGGGATCTAAGGTCTCCAGAGACAAGGACACTGAAGAAAGAGAAAGACACAGGCAAAGAATCATGGAGATAACAGAAGAGAGGGCAGAAACAAGGACCAATATCCTAGAATATCATTCAGGCTATCCAGGTAAGTTGAGAAGAAGCAGAGAATTTCACTGTCTGGATTCCTGATCTAACATTATTATTCCTGATCTATCTGACATCTATTGTTTTCTTTCCAAAGGCACTAGTTCATATACACAGGCATGCATTTTATATGGTTTCATACAACCGCTGGGATAAAATAGAAATTCTTTACTCTGATGCTTAAGGCCTTCCACCATTTGTTCCAAAGAATTTTTCCAGATTAACTTCATATGACTTGCATTCACATATTTAGTATCCATGTAAAAATACTCCTCAAATTCAAAATCCTCTCTCCCATCTCCATACATTCTCATAAGCCATTTCCTATGCTGCAAATGCACTCTCTCCATATCTTCACATGGCAGAATCTTTATTAATCTTAAATTCTACTTAGTTCTACTAAGACACCAGTTTCACTAATAGTTTCCAAATGCTACCAGATATTCCCACATCCTCCTACCTAAAACTCCTTTCTGTTGTACCTACTTATATAAATGTGGAATGCCATCTCCTTGAGGCAAGAAACTTTGGTTTTTAGGCTTAATGCATTGAATGCATGTAGAATATGCTTCATAAATATTTATTGAATTAAGATGAACTGAAATTTTCCTCTGAGAGGGAGGCACCATTGATCCAAAAATAGACCTAGTGACTTCCTTTTCCTTCTTGTTTTCATTTTCTAAAGTTGTTTTCTTCTTTGTTTTTTTACCACCACCACGACTACCCCAATATCTTACAATTCAACTTCCACCTGATTTCACTGACATATATAGGTCAAAGTTTAGGGAGAGGTAAAGAAAAGAGAAAATGAATGTCATGCTCTAAATTCCTAGCAACAACCCCTCAATGCTAGAAGTCATCTCAGTCAAGGATCTATAGGTCCACAGCAAAAAACTAAACCAAATGCCATGTTTCATTACAGACCACTTACCAATGGTGATAATTATTTCCAGATACTATAATGATTTCTCAGGAGTCAATACACTAAGGAAATTGAAAGTTACAATATAATAATAATAACAAATAATTAATGTCTATTATGTATCAGATACCATACTTAGCACTTTATAATTATTATCTCATTGGATTTTTGCAATACCCATAGAAGATATATGCTATAAATATGCCCCTTTCATAGATGAGGAAACTGAGACAAACAGAGGTTAAGTAATTTGGTCAACAAAGGGCACACAACTAGTAAGTGTCTGGAGCTCCAACTGAACTCAGGTCTTCCTGACTGCAGCCCAGCACTCTTTCCACTACACCATATAGCTCTCTGAGTCACAACTATCTGAGAACAGCTAAGTACCCTAGATGAGTTCAAATGACCAGAAATACATATACAGGAGAGCTAACAATGAGATTCACAGTGAATGGGAGACTTGTTGCAGAACTAGAGATGACCAAATGTCCCAATCTTCATTACAGAAAAAAAATGGATTTTTCAAACCAGAGGTCAATGAATTTCAACTTAGTTCCAAGGTAAAGAGGGAAGCCTTAATACAGAAATGATTCCCCAAAACACAATAAAACTACATAAATTCACTAAGAGCAAATCATAACACCAGATTAATCCTACTTTATTTGTGATAGATTTCCTAAAAGATTAGAAGAAGGAAAAAAATGCAAGCATAGTATGCTCAGATTTCATCAGGTCATCTCGCACAGCCTCTCAAAATATGGATTAGATCAGAGATGTCAAATTCATTTCAGGGACATGTAACTCAAACAACATTAAAATGTAATTGAGAAATGTTTAACAAAGTAATTAGAAATATAATAAAGCAGACAATTGTAGTTTGCTAAGTCAATATGCAACCCATGAGGTTTCAATTTCATTTGAGTTTGAACCCATTGCAGTAAATAATAGTTACATAGATTCTAATATCATCATTAGAATTAAAGAGTGCCCATTGATGAACTAATATCAGCATAGAGGACAATTTCTAGGGTAGTCCCCTGGGTCATTTCTATTCAATATTTTTAACATAATGTGAATGAAAACATAGACAACATGGTTTTTTTTTGTTTTGTTTTGTTTTGTTTTTATTTTAATCTGGAATGTTTCAATAGACTATAAGAGTGACTTCAAGCAATAAGTTAAAGTTTAATAGGGATTAAATGCCTTATATATTCATTCAAAAGACCAATTCTACAGATTAAAAATATACATTAGTGAAAAGGGAAACAGCACAATATGTGCTAAAGAACTTAAGACAACATGTTTCTGCAAATATTTATTCATATGAATACATTGTAAAGTCGCATACACAAAAATAAACATAATCTTGACCTATGACTAATGTAAGTATAGTGTCCAGAGTAATGAACATACTAGACCTACAATTCTCTACCTGGTCAGACAACATTTGCAATATTTTGATTGTATCTCAACGTTGTGTTATAGGAAAGGATAATGGCAATATGCATAATGTCCATAGAAGGCAGGCAAAGATAGTGAGCAAAATTTAAATGTGCAATATCACAAAATCATAAAATTTCAGACTTGTAAGGCACATCATCATAGCACTTCTAGTGAAATTCTTAACTGTTCATAAATTCCCTTCATAATATTACCAAACGTTGTTCTTCACTTAATTTTTTTTAAAAGAATTTGAAACTTGAACCATTGACTTCACATTCATGGTTCTTCCACTACAACATATAGTCTAGATGGTTTATTTGAAGGCACTAGATATACTTATTCAAGAAAACAGATGCATCATTTAGGTAGGAGGAGATCATTTCTCTTATCAAATGTTTTAAAGACTGTTTATTGTGTTGTGATATGTAATTTGCAAATTGACCCATGGTATAAAATCAGAGCCAAGGAGTGAAAATTGCAAAGAAATCTATTTTGCCTCAAAAATATCATTTTTCAACCTACTAGAACTGCCCATAGATGGTATGAATTGCATTAGGAGACTGTGCATCATTGCCAGAAAATTGGGGGTGTTTGCAGATAACAAGTTAATAAGAAATAGATAATAGTGTGTATAAATAGGAATTCAGCAGTATCACTAAGATGATAACAAGGTTCAATAAGAAAGAGGTGTTGAGCATTTATATCACTTCTAAGTGTAGACCAAATCAGGTTAAAAAGTAATTGGGAGATATTTAACAAAATAAATAAAAATACCATAAAACAGAGTGAACCTTACATTTAAAAGTAAATCAAAATGTAGCCTATAGGAAGCCTATGTAAATTAGACCTTCCCCTTCCAGTTGAATTTGACCCTCTTACTCTAGGATAAGTTATGTACCTGCCCTAATAGAATGTATAAATTAGTATCTACTGGTTTTGTCAGATGGAAAGGCTAAAAAGAAGAAATTTAAATTAAGATGACAATTTTTGTTCCCTTTTTTGTGCTGGAACTGTAATGGAAGAAATGGAAGATGGAAGGAAAAACCAACTTCTTTTTTAAAACCTACATATTTTAAGAAATATATTTATTTAATGATTTCATAAAACCATAAATGTCAGAGAAGCATTATGTCTATTGAATGGATGGCTAACTTTAAAACCATGAAAACATGAGTATAAATCTCACCCCTAATACATTTGTGTAATCCTAGATGAGTCACCACCTCTCAGAATTCTAAAATTGTTTTGGAAAAGGGCCCAACTTGTGTTAGTAGAGGGTGTTTCCTAACCTCAGAGCTTTCAAGACCAAGGAAATCATGTCAGATCCCTAGTTCTATAAAATGTCAAATCTGGAAAGAATATGAGGAGATCATCTAGTCCTTTCTATTCACTTTACAAAGGAGGAAATAAATAGCCAGGCAAGGAATTTACTCAAGATTAAGTATAGGGTACTAAATATTTATCAAATCAATCACTGAGGAAAAAATATCCACATATCATAGTTTTAAGTGTAATCTGCCTTATTAATATCTTTTCAATCACTTTATGACTAATTGACAAAACAACAAATCAGGCCTTGATTTATTGCCACTGCCAATTTCTGTGGTGTAAATCCTCACACTGAAAATTCAATAAGCAGTTCTCATCAGCCAGTTTGAGCTACCTTCAACATATATCACCATCCCAAGATCATAAAATGAACAAATATTGAATTAAAAAAACAAATCTCCTCTCTGAAAACATAATCAGAGCCACAGAGGTCATGTAACTGCTGTTAACTCTGAAAATACCAGAGCTCTCATAAATTATCACAACCACAGTTGTCTGAAAAAAATATAAAGGAGATCACTGAAATCACAATTAACTCTAAGAAATACAATAAAAATGTAACAAAAAAATCAAAGAGCTAGCCACATGAGGATGAAAGCTTTCTTTATATCACTAGAGGAGGGGAATTAGACACACATGTCTGGGAGGAGACTTCTCATTGCTGAGGACAAACCTTGACACCTATAGCAGAGGCTACGCAGTAACCTGGAATGGTGACAATGAGGGGTAATGTTGGAATCTTTACAAACTGCTAACTCATTAGAGTTGATGTTTTGGGCCAGAACCTGAAACAAGGTACTAAGGAAAGTCCCAGATCCTCTTATCCAAGACCCTTGAAGAGAGGCCAGTAGGCAGTTGAGAAGAATTTGGAGATAAGTGTTAGAATCTCTTAGAGGGCAAATAGTAGGAGGGGAAATACGATGAGGGGGAGTTTCTGGGGAACAGCGCGGTTTGCATAGAGCAGCTGCATTGGGATTGCCTTGGGCAGGGTCAAACCACATCTGAATGTAGCGCCCACTGCCCAGTCTCTCCTTGGTGGCCTTGTAAGAGTTGTTCCAGATCTTCTCACAGAACTCAGCTGGGGTTGGGAAATAGTGAGGGAAAGGGCGACAGAGGGCCAGGGCAGAACAATCATTCTTACCTGGACTCCAGGCAGAATCTTTGTTCCAGGCAGATTTGCAGGTAAAAGAGGTACGGCAGTCTTCCCACCATTCTTTACAATCTTCCCAGCAAAGAGGCACATTCAGGACACGCTCCTTCCTCCAACTTGACTTCACCTTCTGGATCCAGGGTCCCGGGTTTGGGGAACACTCATAGAGGCAGGCATCTTGGATAAATTGCTTCTTACAGCTGGGGGTCACCACACCACAATGTCCAAAGTTGAAAATGTATAGAGGAGACATGTCCATGTGAATTCCCCAGCTTGTGTTCGCAGTGCAGCAGGCATTATCCTTCCAGGGAATACACTGTTCATGGAGCTCATTTTCAGGTCCTGGTTCCTTCTTGTGGTGTTTAGCATCCATACAAATATTGAGCAGCTCCCTTTCAGTCTGGACCACGGTTGCAGCCAGCAGCCCTAGCCACCACCATTCTATAACTTTGCGTAAAAGAAAAGAAAGATGTTGATCTTATAGAAGAGGCTGTCTGCATAGATTGAGAAGACTGCTGTACCTCTTTTACCTGCAAATCTGAAGACTGCCATATCTCTTTTACCTGCAAATCTGCCTGGAACAAAGATTCTGCCTGGAGCCCAGGTAAGAACGATTGTTCTGCCCTGGCCCTCTGTCGCCCTTTCCCTCACTATTTTCCAACCCCAGCTGAGCTCTGTGAGAAGATCTGGAACAACTCTTACAAGGCCACCAAGGAGACAGGGCAGTGAGCGCTGCATTCAGATGTGGTTTGACCCTGCCCAAGGCAATCCCAATGCAGCTGTAGCCCAGCTCTATGCAAACCGCGCTGTTCCCCAGAAACTCCCCCTCATCGTATTTCCCCTCCTACTATTTGCCCTCTAAGAGATTCTAACACTTATCTCCAAACTCTTCTCAACTGCCTACTGGCCTCTCTTCAAGGGTCTTGGACAAGAGGATCTGGGACTTTCCTCCCTCCAAATGTCTCCAAATCCAAAGGTTTGTCTTTCAGCCTCCAGCCAGCCAGTTGGAAAATGGAATGAATCTCTCTTGCCTCTGAGAGAGGGCTTCTGGCTCTCAATCTCCAATATAGCCTGGTTAGCTTTTCTTAGAGGCCTCTCTCTCTCCTTGGTTCTAAGAGCTCTCGCAGCTTTGTCCTTTGCTTCTGCCTCTGCTTTCTTCAACCTCCAGAGCCAGCACCAAGTTTAAGTTGTAATGAATCTTTCTTGCCTCCGTCTGTTTCTCATATATGAGAGAGAGGAATTGTGGGATATGAGAGAGAGAGAGAGATTATGGGTTTCTTCCCATAGTGCTCTCTGGCCCTAAGAGCTTCAAGGAAGGTGTGAATTCACAAAGTTTACTTTGTGAAACTCCCATACTTGTGAACTCCAATGAGTAAAGTTGTGAACACAAGCATTGTATCAATTAGTTCTACTTAGTACCTTGTTTCAGGTTCTGGCCCAAAACATCCACTCTAAAGAGTTAGCAGTTTGTAAAGATTCCAACAGGGTAACAGTAACAATGAGACAAGTTTAGCTCCTGGCACAGTTACATGCCCAGAACATGCTTACTGCAGGTGTTTGTCCAAGCTCAAGGAATACCTGAGGCTGCCATGTAACAATTCTGGGATTCTCTTACATAAAAATTCATCAAGAAGAGGAACATAAAGATTGCTGTTATGCAAAGTTCAGAGCACAATTCGCTTGTTAGAACCTAGGTTGGGAAAATAGTAAAAAGAAAGGGATGGTCTCAGGCTGGAAATCTTGACATTTCCCAAGTCCTATTCACATTCCACTTCATTGAGTAATTTTGTGAGTAATTCAGAAAATATTGTTATTAAATGCACTTTATTGTTGTTTGGTTATTTCAATTACTCTTCATGAGTCCATTTGGGGTTTTCTTGGCAAAATTCTGGAGTACTTTACCATTTCCTCCTCCAACTCATTTTTCAGAGGAGGAAACTAACAAATGGTGTTAAGTGACTTTCCCTGGTACACACAGCTAATAATTGTCTGAGGGCAGTTTTGATGGGTCTTCATCACCCCAGAACTGGCACTATCTGTTAACTGATCATGCTGGCCTATTAGTCAACTACTTAAGACCTTAAATCTTCCCACTCATCCCAGCCTAAGATGATTCATTCATCTTCTGAATTTCTAAAACATTTAATTTTCTTTAACTTTCATTAAGCAATTCTTTGAACAATTTCATAAAGCAATCTTCTTAAGTCCCAGGAAGGATTAAGAATTTGCCATAAATCAGTGGATAAGCATTATCAAGCATTTACTAAGCTCCAGGCAATACATAAAAAACTATATGTATAAAGAAAAAAAAAAATACCTGCTCTCAAAGAGCTTACTTTCTAATAGGGGAGACAACATGTGAACATATAGGCATCTACAAGGTATATACTAAGTAAACAAAAATAACTTTAGATGGGAAAGCACCACTAACTGGTGGTACCCTTATTGAATAAACAATGGGATATCTTTCCTTGAATTACAGCAATCTATGGAATTTTTCAACCATGGTTGGATAACCTTTTGTCAGATACATTAGGAAAGACTGGCCTACACAGATATGGGTTGAACTAGATGAACACTTCGGTAGATTCCCCTTTTGAAATTCTGATTCACAGATCATATTTTGACCACAGATGGACAAAGCATCTTGGAAGAATTAAACAAGTCATTTACTTTTATGCTTTCTTATTTAAAAATGTGAACTTCTCTTCATTGGCTGATTGGTTGTTGTCCTTCATCCTTAAAGGGGATCAAAATTACATGATTATTTTTCAGGAAACTGCATTATCTCTAACGATGATTGATCAGCAGGCCAATACAACTCAAAAGTCTCTACCACAGCTTGGGTACAAATACTCCATGAGAACATTAGGGGCTAGATTTTCTAAATTTGGACATCTGGAATTTCTTTTGATTTAGGCCAATTCTTCTTTTCTCATAGATCACATCACCTTTTACATGAAGGCACCCCGTCATGGACAGTTCTGTGCCAGCATCTTCCATGATGCATACTCAAATCCAAAGTTCTTCAGAGAACCCTAGACAGGGATTTTGTATTGCTTCTTCTGACCACTACAGGAGTGCTTACCTTGTTTGATTTCTCTATAAAAGAGTTTTTCAGGCAAGCATAAATTTGCCATCCAAATAACATGGCAATCCTATCAGAATTATACTGTTTGCAGTAGAGTTTGAATGCTTGGCAATTCAGTTCCAGAAAGGAAGTCAGCCTTGGGTACCTTACCCTGCTAGGTGATCTTGAGAATCTTCCAAAGACTGTTCAAACAGAAGCCATCCAGTTTCCTGACATGGCATTAGTATATTCCAGATTTTGTGGCCATATGAAAATGAGACCTGCACAATAGCCCTGTAGCACTTCTTTTCAGTAATTAGTCTAATACCTCTTCTCTCCCACACTTTCCTCTGGAGCTGAGTATATCACTGGGCTAGCCAGAGCTAGCATATATGAACCTCAACATCTATGTGTTTATCACTGGAAGATACACCATCAAGATAAGAGAATTTATCCACAGCATTTAATATTTTTAGTCTTGTGTCGCTCAGGGCTGCTATTTGGATGCAATATCTGCTGAATTCACTTGCAATAAGAGCTGTTCAACTTGAAGGTCTACATAATACATATGTAATAATATGTACTGATATGTACTGATAGTCTTATGTACTGATAGAAAGTGGAATCATTTTGTGAAGATTTTTGTACATTTTTTGTATGCTTTGGTCACAGAATAAGATCCCAGTCTGGTTTGGCAAACCAATCCAAGGCTAGATAAGTAGAAATTTTTTAGGAAATCTTTTCTAGCCCTTTCCTCAAACCAGAAAGTAAGCATTGTGGTAATTAAAAGGCTGCTTAGACTTCATAAGGGTTGCTAAATCCCACTGCTGCTTCCAATGGCAAGAGAATCATATAGCTTGGCCTATCTGTGTGCAGAATGGTGACTATATCTCCCAGTCTATCCATTACTTCTATTTCATCATTGCCTGTTGCCAGAGCACTTTGAAATTGGTTTTTAAAAAAAGGTAAAATGATTTGGGTAAATTTTTTTGATTCATTTATCAATTGGATTATACTGAGGCAGAACTGTACTAAGTTACTGACCCTACTCTCTCTTCCAGTCATCCCATTGCAGTGGCAAGGCAGAGTCAACACAACTAGTGATGGCTTGAGATGAAGTATATAGGGTATAGGGGATCAGGAAAACTAGTATCTCTGGTGTAAGAGCTGCCAATCACTTTTCAGAACTGCTTTCACCTTTGGTGTCTCCCTCATCCACCTAACTCTTAATTATGGTTTCAAAAAGTTTTAGCCTGCACACAACTGAACTACAGTAAATCATTGAGCAGATAGGATAGACAAGGTTAAGGGCAACTTAGAGGTCTCAAACCACTCACTGAGTTAGGAGAATATCTACTCAAGCCTATGGATCCCATGGTGGGATGGGCAGAATAGAACAATTTATTACAACAGTCATGAGGGTAGCTGAAGCAAGTTCTATGAAGTTCTTTGAGCTTGGTCAGACATCAAAGAAGACAAAGTCATCTGTTCTTCCTTCTCCCCCAAAAATGAGAGGCTAGCTTAGTAACACTTTTGACTGAAAATAGTAGCTGAAAACTTTTCCCCTGCTTATGTAATTGAATAAAGGCAAAGAGGAAAAAGAGACTGCTTTACTTTTGAAGGTTACTGGTTATAGCTGTTCCATCCTTCTCCTAATGTGTAGGTATGTTATATTCTTAAATCATGAAAGAACTTGATTGATAGGAAAGCAAATCTGGCTTTTATCCTTTTGGGGATAGTGACATGTTGAACACTTTGACAAAGGATGACTTGGAAATTAAGTCCATGTGGTTAATGAAGATTATGGCAACTGTAAAGATTAATAGCTGCAATTTGTAGAACCAAATCTTAGGTTCATTTAGTTCACTTTAAAATTAGAAGTCATCTTGTTGTCCAATTATAGGAATTCCTGCTAAATAATTTCTGAACAGGAATCCAACCACTTGTTTTTTGTACTTACTGTGACAAGTGCCCACGGGTTATCAAGTCAGACTATCTCATTTTTATCAGCTACAAATTAATGACATAAACTTTACAAAAGAACAATGACTAGAAAGAGACTTGAATTAGGATGACCAGTAAAGAGGATAGCTAGGTTAAGCCCATCTCAAATAGCAGGACATAGGTCAGATCACTTCTCCAAATATAAATTTCCTCACTTATAAGAATTAGAAGTCGTATTTGGTGATAACTAGGGTTTCTTCTAGATCTGAATCTCTACGAAGTTTGTTTCATGAACAAGATATATTTACTAAAATTTCTTTTGAAAGAAATGATTGGTATTTTTGTTTTCTCTCAGATGAAGCAAGTTAATGATGAAAATGGGAATCAAACCATTATCTCTGAATTCATTCTCCTGGGCCTGCCTATCCAACCAGAGCTAAAGGCCCTTTTCTATGCCCTCTTTCTGGCCATGTACCTGACTACAATCCTTGGGAACATGCTCATCATCCTCTTGATCTCTCTGGATTCCCACCTACATACACCCATGTATCTGTTCCTCAGCAATCTGTCCTTCTCTGACATGTGCTTCTCTTCTGTGACCATCCCCAAACTGTTAATAAATATGGAGAGCAAGAAACCAGCTATACCCTATCCTGGCTGCCTGACCCAGATGTACTTCTTCCTTTTCTTTGGAGACCTGGAGAGCTTCCTGCTAGTAGCCATGGCCTATGACCGTTATGTGGCCATCTGTTACCCACTGCACTACACAGTCATGATGAGCCCCAAACTATGCAGCATTCTTGTGGTGCTCTCGTGGGTCCTAACTACTTTTCATGCAATGCTGCAAACCCTGCTCATGTCTCGAATATCCTTCTGTGATAACAACATTATCCCCCACTTCTTCTGTGATACGTCTGCCCTGCTAAAACTGGCTTGTTCAGATATCCACATCAATGAGCTAGTACTATTCATGGCAGTAGGACTGATTATTGTTATACCATTTCTGCTAATT
This sequence comes from Antechinus flavipes, assembly GCF_016432865.1. Lineage (NCBI taxonomy): Eukaryota > Metazoa > Chordata > Mammalia > Dasyuromorphia > Dasyuridae > Antechinus > Antechinus flavipes. The sequence goes on from NC_067399.1 coordinate 75,983,767, forward strand.
GTCATATCCTATGCTCGTATCCTCTCTTCTATTCTCAGGGTGCCCTCTGTGAGGGGCATCCGCAAAGCCTTCTCTACCTGTGGTTCCCATCTCTCAGTGGTCTCTCTCTTCTATGGGATGATCATTGGACTCTACTTGTGCCCTTCAGCCAATAACTCCACATTAAAGGAGACAGTCATGTCAATCATGTACACTGTGGTAACACCAATGCTGAACCCCTTCATCTATAGTCTGAGGAATCAAGACATAAAAGGGGCCTTCAAGAAACTCCTAGAAGGAAGAAAAATCCCCAACACCCTGGGACTATGATACTGAACTTTCTAACATAATACTTTACAATTACAAAGGGAATGCATAGAATAATAATAATGAAGACACTGGAAACATATCATATATCGTCTCCTTGCTTACATTTCATCCCATCTATTCTACACTATCAGAATATTCTTCCTTAAATCTTCTTCTATTATATTCCTCTCCTACTCAAATACTATTCAGTCTTCCAAGTCTTACTCTTCCTCTCTTCCTTCCCCTTATACCTTTACTTATACTGGGTATTACAACCAGATTTGTCTCATCACAGTCCCTATTGCTATCTCTACTGCTACCCATTTTTCCAGATAGAGTGCTCTCTCCCTTTCTCAACATTCTTTGAACTTTAATGCTCAACATATATTCCCCTTTATGGATATATTTTGGACATGTTAGTTATATACTAAGTATTAGATCTTGTATAAGGTATAGCTCTTTTATGTGTTCTCAACCATCCTTCATTGATGTGATTAAATACCTCATCTCAACTCCTAAATCACTAAATTTTCTAATTTAGCAATTTCTGATGAACACTTTTAAGAATACTCTTATGATACAAACATCATTCCACCTGGATATGAGAATATTATCATGGTTTGAAGAAAAGTGAAAAGAATTCTTAATTAAAGCATTTTCATTTAGAGCATTTTATTTTTCCCAATGACATCGACAATTTTTAGAATTAATATTTAAAAGATGAATTCCATTTTTCTCTCCCCTTCTTATCCCTCCCCTATTCCAAAAATGGTAGGCAATTTATGTTATATGTGTGCTATTATAGGCATAGTTTTGATAGAAGAAATAGATCAAAAGGTTTCACTCTGCATTTAGAATCCATCATTTCTTTGTGAGTCTTTTGTACTTGTCTTAGATCACTATGTTGCTAAGAAGAACTTAAGTCATTCATATCTGATCATAATGAAATGTTGCTGATACTGCATACAGTGTTTACCTGGTCCTATTCATTTCATTTTGCATCACTTTGTATGTCTTTCCAGTGTTTTTCCCTCAATCCCATCTATTCATCATTTCTTATTGTACAATAGTATTCCATTACAATAATATTCTGCAACTTGCTTAGTAATTCCCCAATTGATTTTTTTGGCTTTGCTTTTGATTTATTTATTTAATATTTTCACCCAGTTACATTCAAAGAATTTTTTTTTTACATTTGCTTTTAAAATTTTTGACTCTCATCCCCACCCACAATTAAGAAATCACATGTGAAGTTATGCAAAACATTTCCATAAAGTGAAGTTGTGAAAGGAAACATAAATCTTCCATCCTAATGAAAAAAATCATCAAGAAAAAATAAGTTGAGACAGGCAGAGACAGACAGAACAGAGACACACAGAGAGAGACAGAGACAGAGATACACAGAAATATACAAAGGGGAAGAGAAAGGGGAGAGAGAGAGAGAGAGAGAGAGAGAGAGAGAGAGAGAGAGAGATCATTGGACAGAAACAGCTACACCCAAAGAAGGAACACTGGGAAATGAATGTGAACTATTTGCATTTTTGATTTTCTTCCCGAGTTATTTTTACCTTCTGAATCCAATTCTCCCTGTGCAACAAGAGAACTATTCGGTTCTGCAAATATGTATTGTATCTAGGATATACTGCAATATATTTAACATATATAGGACTGCTTGCCATCTTGGGGGGGGTGGAGGGAGGAAGGGGAAAAAACGAAACATAAGCGAGTGCAAGGGATAATGTTGTAAAAAATTACCCTGGCATGGATTCTGTCAATACAAAGTTATTATTAAATAAAATAAAATTTAAAAAAAAATGCCTACTCTGAAAACTAGGAAGCAGCCCAATAAAAATAGATTAGATTAACACAATGGCATATTAAACAATAATTAAAATGGATAAATATGCATATATGTATTTAAAAAAAAGAAAGAGAGATCATTAAAGATAATTTCTCAATAAAAGTTTTATTAATAAAATAAGTATGGAACCAAGGCAAATTTACAATAATAAAATCCATCCTCCAATTGATAGATTTTGGATATACAGTTTGCAGAGGAAGAAATCAAAGCTATCAACAGATGTCTGAACCTGCTCACTAGAGGATTTCCATACCAGTCTGAATCCTGATCATGGATGAGGAGTGAAGGGGCAGAACTCACGAAGGGTCATACAGAAGTCCATTTATTCAAAATTTTCTTAGCCTTATATATCCTAATACACTTGCCTAATTATAGCTCACTGCACATGCATGAATTATAAGATATTGCACATGCAGAACCACATAAACAACTTGCTATTGTGTGCAGATGCTTCCTTACTATTTTAATATAACTCTGCTTTAATTACAACACAGGTTCTCATGCTCCCTAACTTCTCAGGAAAGCCAAGACACCCCTGGGGGAATGGGGAAACCAAAGCAGACCTGTCAGCAGGGTTCATTTTACCAGACTAAAGGGTCTTATACCTTGCCCAGGGTTCCATACTATCTGTGACCCTCTACAAATAGAGGAAGAAAAAATGCTCTAAATCAATAATAATATATATAAATAATATAAAATAGCAAAATTCATATAACAGCCACTCTGAGGTATCATCTTGGACAGTCAGATGATGCAATAAATGGAGTTCTGACTTGGAGCCAGGAAAACCTAAGTCTAAATCTTGCCTCAATTTCTTTCTTTGCTCTTATTTTTGGAACATGGCTAATATGAACATTTATTTTGTGACTATACATGTTTATAATGGTTTGTTAGGATTTGGCGGGCAAGGACATTTTTGTCTTCTCAATGGATGAAAGAGTAGAGTTCATAATCTGAGCAAAGGGAGATGATTCACTGTTGAGGTCTAGATTTGGGGTACCTAAATGAAATTAGGGTTTCGGTGCAAGGATACAGCAGTAAATGGGGTCTAGTAGCGGCGTGAGTTCCTAATAAAAGCATTTATTGGCCCGGAGAGCTAGATTGATAAAAGAAGTTTATTATTGGGTAAGCAAGGTTAAAGTATAGGCGAAGGTAGAGATAAGGAGGGGACTGGACAGAGGGTCCAGTGGACAGAGGGTCCTCACAATTCACAAAGGTGAAAACAAGTGGATAATTGTCCCTGTGAGAATATGAACCAGGAATATAGTGGGTGGTTCTGATAAAAAGTACTACTACACTACAAATAAGAGGACAGTTAAAATAAAGGATACTTTCTAAGTTCCAAGGGAAGTTTAAGCGTATGAAAACTTCAAGTATTTATGAAGTCTGGCCCAGAGAAAGATCAACTTACAGGGGCACAGAGGAAGAGAACTTGAACACAAGAAAATCTTCACATTTGTCACTAATGAATTTCTCAGGGACTTAAGGTCTCCAGGGTCAAGGACACTGAAGAAAAGGAAAGACCCAGGCAAAAAACCATGGAAAACAGAGGAGAGGGCAGAAACAAGGATCAAGATCCTAAGATCTCATTCAGGCTATCTAGGTAAGTTGAGAAGAAGCTGAGAATTTCACTGTCTGGATTCCTGACTCTAACATGCTATTATTCCTGATCTATCTGAAATCTATTCTTTTCTTTGCAAAGACACTAGTTTACACACACACACACACACACACACACACACACACACACACACACCTCATATGGTTCCAACTGTCCTCTGAGATAAAAATAGAAACTTTTACTCTGATGTTCAAGGCCTCCCACCATTTGTTCCAAACTATTTTCTGAGATTAACTTCACATGACTTGCATTCACATATTGAGTATACAGATAAACTGACCTACAAACTATTTCTCAAAGTCAACATCCTCTCTCCCACCTCCATACATTCTCACAAGCCATTCCTTATGCTTTAAATGCACTCTCTCCATATCTTCCTATGACCGAATCCTTATTACTCTTAAAAATTCTATTCAAGCACCAATTTCACTAAGAATAGTTGCCTGATGCCACCAGATATAGACACATCCTCATGCTCAAATTTCATTCCATTATACTGACTCAAATAAATGTGGAATGCAATGTCCTTCAGACAATGAACTTTGATCTTTAGGCTTAGTAGATTGAATGCACATAGAAGATGCTTCATAAATATATCTAACATCTATATTATCTCTTTGGATTCTTGCAACACCAATAGAAAATAGATGCTATGATTGTGCCCCTGTTATAGATGAGGAACCTGAGATAAACAGAGGGTAAGTAATTTGATTTGGTCAACAAAGGTCACACAGCTAGTAAGTGTCTGAGACTACAAGTGAACTCAAATCTTCTTGACTGCAGCCCAGCATTCTTTCCACTGCACCACATAGCTATCTGAGCCAAACTATCTGAGAACAGATATCTTCGACATGACCATAAATGGTATGAGTTGTATTAGCAAACTGCATGTTCACTACAAATTTCTGGATGTTTTAAAGATAAAAAGCTAATTGCCCTAGATAAGTTCAAATCACCAGGAATAACTGTGAACATCTTCATAGGAGAGCTATCAATGAGATTTCTTAACTACTTCAAAGGTTCCCAGTGAATGGGAGATTTGTTGCAGAACTAGAGATGATTAAGTATCCTAATCGTCACTACAGAAAAAAAAAATGTATTCTTCAAATGGGAGACTAAGGAGTTTCAACTTAGTTCCAAGGATAGGGAGGTAGCTTTAATACAGAGACAATTCCTCAACACACAGTAAGAGGATCCACATTTACTATAAGACTACATGGGTTCATCAAAAACAAACCACACCACCAGATGAATCCTTCTTTATTTGTAATAGATTTCACAAAAGATTAAAGAAATGGAAATTAAGCATGGTTTGCTCGGATTTCAACAGATCATCTGACACAGTCTCTCAAAATATGGATTAGATCAGATGTTGTAGGGACATGTAACACAACCCACATTAAAATATAATTGAGAAACATTTAACAAAATAATTAGATATACAATAAAACAAGCTATTGTAGTTTTCAAACTCTATATGCATCTCACAGGATTTCAATTCTATTTGAGCTTGAACCATTGGAGTAAATAATATAGTTACTTAGGTTCTGAAATCATCATCTCAGTATGCTCTAAGAGTGTTCATTAATGAACCAATATCAACTTAGAGGATAATTTATAGGGCAATCCCCTGCAGTCCTTTCTTTGGCCTCATTCTATTCAACAATTTTAGCAGTAATAGGAAAGAAGATATAGACAGCATGTTGTTGTTTTTTTAATCTAAAATGTCTCAGTAGACTATAAGAGTGACTTAAAGCAACAAATTGAATGGGGGAGAAATGTCTTGTATTTTGGTTCAAAATATCAATTGCACAGATTACATAGATATACATAGATATACAGATATAGACAGGGAAAAAAGAGATAGAAAGCACATCGTGTGCTGAAAAACTTAGGATACTGTTACTGCAAGCATTGATTTATGTGAATATACTTCAAAGTAACATAAACAAAAATAAATGTAATCTGGAGCTATCATTGATTTAAGTATAGTTTTCAGCATTATGTTAGTCATACAATTCTCTATCTGGACATTGGGTTTAAGGAAAAGACAATTACAAGCTACATAATGTCCAGAGGACGCAGGCAAATGTGATAAACAAAATTTTAAATATGCAATATCTCAAAAGCACAAAATTTCAGGCTTCTAAGGCAACTCAGAGAACATCTAGTAAAATTCATGAGTTCATGAATTCCCTTTACAATATCTCAAAAGATGTTCTTCACTTGAAAACTGTTTTAAAAGGATTTGAAACTAGAACCAGTGACTCCACATTCACTGTTCCTTTTACTATACCATATAGCGGTATAGTAGAAGGTGACTCATTTGAACACACCATATATGCTTAATCAAGAAAACAGATGCATCATTTAGGTAGGAAGAGATCACTTCTCTTATCAAATGTTTTAAAGGCTGTGTTGAGGTATTTAATTTGTGATTTAACCCACAGTAAATTACAAAGAAATATAGTTTGGTTCAAAATAAGAATAACTTTTTAACCTCTTAGAAATGACCATAAATGTATGAGTTGCAAAAGAGGCTTAGATTGGGATGACCAATAAACTAGACATCTAGATTTTAATCCCATCTCAATCACTTCTCTAGATATTAGTTTCTTCACTTATAAAAATTGGAAGTTAGACTTGGTGATCTCTCAGGTTTCTTCCATCTCTGAAACTCTATAAACTCTGTCTCATGAAAAATCTATTTTTACTAAAATTTCTTTTCAAAGAAATAATTGGCATTTTTTGTGTGTTTTTTTTTTAGATGAAGCAAGATGAAAATAGGAACCAAACCATTATTTCTGAATTCATTCTCCTGGGCCTGCCTATCCAACCAGAGCTAAAGGCCATTGTCTATGCTTTCTTCCTGGCCATGTACCTAACTACAGTCCTCGGGAACATGCTCATTATACTCTTGATTTCTCTGGATTCTCGCCTACACACACCCATGTATCTGTTCCTCAGAAATCTGTCCTTCTCTGACATGTGCTTCTCTTCTGTGACCATTCCCAAACTGTTGATAAATATGCAGAGCATGAAACCAGTCATCCCTTATCCTGGATGCCTGACCCAGATGTACTTCTTCCTTTTCTTTGGAGAGCTGGAGAGCTTTCTGTTGGTGGCCATGGCTTATGATCGCTATGTGGCCATCTGTTACCCATTGCACTACACAGTCATGATGAGCCCCAAGCTATGCAGATCTCTTGTGGTGCTCTCCTGGGTCCTAACTACCCTTCATGCAATGCTTCATACCCTGCTCATGTCTCGAGTATCTTTCTGTGATAACAACATTATCCCCCACTTCTTCTGTGACATGTCTGCCCTTCTGAAACTAGCTTGTTCAGATATCCACATCAATGAGCTAGTAATATTTGTCATGGGTGGGCTGGTTATCGTTGTACCATTCCTGCTAATTGTCACATCCTATACTCGTATCCTCTCTTCTATCCTCCGGGTGCCCTCTGTGAGGGGCATCCGCAAGGCTTTTTCTACTTGTGGTTCCCACCTATCAGTGGTCTCTCTCTTCTATGGGACAATTATTGGACTCTACTTGTGCCCTTCAGCCAATAATTCCACATTAAAGGAAACAATCATGTCAATCATGTACACTGTGGTAACACCAATGCTAAACCCCTTCATCTATAGTCTGAGGAATCAAGACATGAAAGGGGCCTTCAAGAAACTCCTAGAAGGAAGAAAATTTTCCAACATCCTAGCACTCTGATACTGAAGCTTCTAACATAACTCTTTAAAATTACAATGATATTGTGTAATATAATAATAATGTAGAAACTAGAAAAATATCCTATATGGTCTCTTTGCTTCCTTTCCTCCCATTCATTCCTATGTATTCTACATTACCAGAGTATTCTTCCTTAAAACCCCTTCTATTACATTCCTCACCTACTCAGATATTTTACATTATTTTAAGACTGACTTTTTCTTTCTTCTCTCCCCCTGTTCCTTGTACTTGCAACCAGACCATCACAGTTCCTATTGCTATCCCTCCTATTATCTACTTTCCCAGATGAAATGCTCTCCTCTCTTTTTTTCAACATTCTATACCCTTTAAAGTACAGTTTAAATTCTCCTATATGGATTTATTTTTAAATCATTTTAAAAACATTAGTTACATTGTATTATTTCCTACATTAGGTACAGCTCTCATGTCTTCTCAACCATTCCTGACTGAAGTGATTGAATCTCTCCTCCAGATCCCCAAAAGTCACTAAATTTAGCAATTCTTTATGTCCAAATCTCCTTTTAGGATGCAAGCATAATTCTACCTAGATATGAGAGTGCTATCATTGTTTGGGAGGAGAGAAAAGAATTCTTAACTAAAGAATTTTAATTTAGAGTATTTTTCCAAACAACATGTCAAGACAATTTTTAGCATTAATTTTTACCAGATTTTTGAGTTCCAAATTTTTCTCCCACTTTCCCTCCACCTTCATTCTTCCAAAAATGGTAGGCAATTTGATAAAGATTATACATGTGCTATCATATAAAACATACTTTCATATTAGTCGCAATTGTGAAAAAAGAAATAGATCAAAAAGAAAAAAACAATAATAATAAGAATAGAATATGTGATAAAATATGCTTCTCTCTACATTGAGTCCATTGGTTCTTTGTCTGGATATAGAGTATAACATTTTTCTAAATGAGTCCTTTATATTTGTCTTCAATCATTGTACTGCTAAGAAGAACTGAGTTATTAATAGCTGATTACTATGCAATGTTGCTGATAAATGTTTTCCTGGTTCTACTCATTTCATTTGGATCATTTTATACATCTTTCCAGCTTTTTCTGAAATCTGCTTGCTTATTATTTCTTACTGCACAATAGTTTTCCATTACAGTTATATATGACAGCAATTCTCCAATTGATAGGTATCCTCTCAATTTCCAATTATTTGCTACCTACTATATATATATTTGCATATGTAGGGCATTTTCCTTTTTCAAATTATCTCTTTGGGATAGGAATTTTGTAGTGCTATTGCTGGATCAAAGAGTGTACATAGTTTAGTTGTCCTTTGGGCATAGTTCCAAATTGCTCTACAGAATAGTTGTTTCAGTTTGCTGCTCCACCAATAGTGCATGAGTGTCCTAATTTTCCCTATCTTCTCCAACAGTCATCATTTTCCTTTTTTGTCATATTGACCAATCTGACAGGCATATGGTAATACCTCAAAGCTGTTTTAATTTGCATTTTTCCAATTAAAAGTGATTTATAGCACTTCTTCATATGCCTATAGATAGTTTTGATGTCTTCATTTGAAAACCACCTGTTCATATTCTTTGACCATTTATCAATTGAGGAATGTTTTGTTTTCTTATAAACTTGACTCAATTTTCTCTATATATGAATTCTTTATCAGAAACACTAACTATAAAGATTGTTTCCCAGATTTCAGCTTCCCTTTTAATCTTAGTTTCAATAGTTTCATTTATACAAAAGCTTTTTAATTTAATAGAATCACAATTATGTATTTCACATGTTTTTTAGTGTTCTCTATCTCATTTGGTCACCAATTCTTTCCTTCTACATAGATCTGAAAGATAGGCTATTACTTGTTCTTCCATTTTACTTATGGTATCACCCTTTCTATCCCATTTTGACTTTATCTCAGAATAGACTATGATATAACTTTTGTTCTATACCTTTTTTGTATTCTATTATTATTCAGTTTTTCCAGCAGTTTTTGTCAAATAGTGTGTTCTTATCTCAAAAGCTGAGGTCTTTGGGTTTTTCAAACACTAAGTTAATATGGCCATCTGCTATTAATGTGTCTTGTGTACATAAGCTCTTCTAGTAATCTACCATAAATCTATTTCTTAACCAGTGCCACATGATTTTGATGATTACTTCTTTACAATATAATTTGATATCTGATCTTGCTAGACCACCTACTGTTGTTTTTTCAATTAATTCTCTTGAAATTCTTGACTTTTTGTTATTCCAGATGAATTGTTATTTTTTTCTAGCTCTCCAAATAATTGAGCTTTTTCTATTTTTTTTATTTTTCTATTATTTTCTATTAAAATTAAAATAATTTTTGGCAGTTTGATTGGTTAAAACAGTTTAATTTAAACAATACTTTTCAACATACCATGCCTAAGACAACTTTCTAAAAATATGATTCTCAGACAGGTTGCTTCTCTCCATTGCTTGAGAAAATTTCCATTATTATAGATACCATGATACCATGAACCAAATTACTTTTAAAAAATATAAAAAACAAAATTTAAAAATAAAGACATCTAAGTAATATTCAATGACTTGTCTTTATATGTAAATTGTCAAAAAAATTAATGATTTATTTTTTTTAATATTGTAAAAGTGATAGAATATAGGTTGAACCAGAGGGCTATTAAGCTCTCTTTAAAATCTGAAACTCCATGATTCTGCACTTTTATAATTCTGACAAAGTTTATCTAAACACTAAGTTCTGTAGTGATATTTTTACTCTATACTTTCTATTTAAGAAGATTAAGCCTATCTAATATGATTTACCTCATCTATATCTCAAGCTATCTTCTCATATTTTCTTCTTTTTTTTCCTTTTAGTCTCTCCTAATAAAGTTGCCCATCCAAAGGACTTAATTCCTTCCATTCCAACTCCTTCAGCCTTGCTTAATCTCTTATCATCATCTCTTCCTCCTCCTCCTCCTCATTCTTCTTTTCCCTGTTTCACCCCTTCCCTGTTCTCTCCCTCCATCTCTGTCTGCATGTTTATTTTTCTCTCAGTCTAATCCCAGCACCCATATCTCCTTGTACTGACACCTTATTTTGGCTACTGGCTTCTTATTTGAGCTTTGAATGCTTCTTTGAATATTTCATTATTACTAAATTTTTCCCATGTGACTCTCTTGTCTTCCACAGGTAGAATGTATGATCCTTTAGAATGGGACTTCTTAATTGCTTTGATGCAATGAACACCCTGAACCACCTATAGATTCCTGCTCAGAATTACATTGTGAAGCAAATAAGATAAAATACCCTAGTGTAATAAAGGACACTAATTATATTGGGATAGAATTACCATTTTTTTAAATCCATGCATCTCAGCTTAAAAGCCCCTAATTTATAATAAAAATAACCACAATAGCTCACATTTATGGAGTGCATTATTATTAACAAAGAGCTTTATGTATGTTAATTTATTTGATCTTCACACCTTGCCTCTGGAATAAGTGTAAAGTTCTTTGGGAGCAGGTTTCTTGGGGGCTTCTGGAAGTAGCCTTCATTTCAATTCAGAGTGATCACCACAAGAGTTGTCAGAAGTTAAAGTCCAAATCCTTTATTATGTCTTTCAAAGTCTTATCCCCTTTCCTGGGGCCCAATTAGCTTTCTTAGAAGCCTATCTCTCTCCTTGGTTCTGAGAGCTTGACCTCCTGCCACTAATCCTTGCCTCTGCCAGCTTCTCTCCAAATCTACCTGACTGAGGCTTCTAGCTTATATGCTCTGAGTATAAACCAATCATTATATCACTAGGAAATCATTATTTGTTGTAGGATTAAATCAGTGCTAAACTAGATTTAGTCATTGTCACCTCAATTCCACTTAGTACCTTGTTTCAAGTTCTGGCCCATAACATCTCCCACTTTTTTTTGATTTTAGAACATAGGTGGTCATGACCTCCCTGACTTCTCAAGAAGGTGAGAACCCCAAATAAGGAAGTGATCACACCCTCCCTGACTGCCCAAAAAGGGGGTGAGAACACCATAAAAGGAGGTGATCATACCCTCCCTGACATCTCAGGAAGGGAGATGAAAACACCAAAGGAAATGGGGAATCAAATCAGATAAGTGGGTTTTTGAAGGGTCTCATTTGAAACAAATATACATAACATCAACATGGGAGGTATTACACATAATTACATAAATTACATAAGCATATAGTAACACAGGCTAGTAGTGATGTAATAAATAACATGAATCAACATGAAGATTTATACATGTCCATAAGTCCTAGAAATAGTCCAAAACCAATCCATTATTGTCCATTACTTCACATGTGTAGAGAATCCAATGATTCCTGCAAGTTTTGAAGTCCTGCAATATTCTCACCATGTGTCAGGGAATCCAATGATTCCTGCTGGTTCTGAAGTTCTGTAACAGTCTTATGAACAATTTTTCATCTCAGGAACTCCATTGATTCTTGCTGGTTTTGAAGTTCTGTAACAGTCTCATTATCAGCCATGTTCTTTCAGTATCAGATATTTCTTTCAGTGTCAGAAGGTCGTCTTTGTTTTGAGGTTTTTCTTTTTTTTCTATCTCTCTCCAATGGACGAGACAAATACGGCTCATTGGCACCCATCTGATTCTTTCTCCATCTGTAGAGATACAAGTAAACCTTCTCCCCCAAGCAGTTAAATTGTGGTCCCTTCCATTCACCACTTTCTCGATCTCTCCACATCACCTGGTGATTATCTAAAGATAGTAGAGCTGCTCACACTGGACACTGCCCTTCTGTTGGGTTATAAGACCTGTCTGCCGGAACAGTGCATCGTTACCAAAAATTTAAAAATTCATGGTATAGAGAGCTAAATTTAGAAGTTCTCTAGGGTTACCTGTGCCCCCCCCTTTCTTTTGTTTTTGGAGGAATGTCTTAATGTCTTAATGTCTCTATTTCTCCTCTCTACTATTGACCTTGAGGATTAAAAGGTATGCCAGTGGTGTGTAAAATCTGATACTGGGCACAAAAGTGTGCAAAATGTTTAGAAATATATGCAGGTCCATTATCTGTTTTTATTGCTTGTGGCACACCCATAATTGCAAAAGCTTGTATAAGAAATTCAGTGACCACTCGGGCTTTCTCTTTGGCTGCTGGTTTTAAAGCCCACATTGGGCACCAAAATGTGAAGTTTTTTTGGAGCAGGTTTCTTGGGGGCTTCTGGAAGCAGCCTTCTTTTCAGTTCAGAGTAATCACCATAGGAGTTGCCAGGAGTTAAAATCTAAATCCTTTATCATTTCATTCAAAGTCTTATCCCCTTTCCTGGGGCCCGATTAGCTTTCTTAGAGGCCTATCTCTGTCCTTGGTTCTGAGAGCTTGAGCTCCTGCCACCAATCCTTTGCCTCTGCCAGCTTCTCTTCAAATCTACCTGACTGAAGCTTCTAGCTTATAGGCTCTGAGTATAAACCAATTATTATATCACTAGGAAACCATTATTTGTTGTAGGATTAAATCAATGCTAAACTAGATTTAGTTATTGTCTCCTCAATTCCACTTAATACCTTGTTTCAAGTTCTGGCCCATAACAGATAGATGCTCTTATCATCCTTATTTTTCAGATAAGAAAACTGGAGTTAAGAGATGTCAAATGACTTGCCCAGGTTCACACTGATAGTCAGTGTCTGAGTCAAGATTTTAATTCAAGCCTTTTTGACTCTAACTCTAGGGCTTTATTCACTGCACCAAGTCAATCACCAATATCAATAAAGAACATTAACATATCTCTGTATGGTTATGATGAGGGTGAACCCTGAAACTGTGTCCCCTTTAATCTGTAAAAGAAGGGAGATTCGGGGTCTCAAGCTCTCCCCTGGGAAAAGAATATCTCTCTCAGACAATGCCCTCTTAAGTGGTTTCATTCAATTGGAAATCTTGAAGGAAAATTTTGCATCCTCTATTGAGTTGAAGATTAGCCTAGGACCACTCCCAATCCCACTTAAGTGGTCTTAGTTGGAGATCTTGGCCTAATATTCCTATTGAGTGGCTTGAAACTCCAAGATAAGTCCTCTTTTTTCAACTGGAAATCTAGGCCTGGAGGCCTTGACAACATTGAGGGATTCTCATTCAATTCTGAATGGAAACCCTAACCTCAGACAGCTAATTAAAGACAATTCTGAACTCCAAATCTCTGCAGGAGTCTGAAACAGGAATTAGCTTTGTCAAGGAAACTCTCTTCTTGGCAAAGCTGCCTGTTGGGACTCTTGCCCACTGTGAAGTTGGTTCTCTTCTCAGTGTTAACCTTTGCCATTTTCCCTAACAGGACTTTACCCATTGAGAAGTCTGTCTTGCAAATCTCGCTTCTCAGTGCTAATAAAAATTCCTTTTGCCATCCAGATTTCGGGTTTGTGAATTTTTTTGCATTGTATCTGAATCTCCAACCACAGGGGATTCCCCACTTCAATTCTCTACCACTAGTACCACATCAGTTAAGAAGCATTTTTGCATCATTGTTTCTTAGGATCCTCCCAAATCTTTAAGGTAAATAATTCAAGTGTTGTTATCACTCTATTTTTAATAGAGTAAATAACTGAGGCTCAATGAACTGAAATAATTTTCCAAAGATCACATAGCCAGTAACCAGCAGGGATAGAATCAGAAGGTCTTCTCCCTCATAATCAATCAGTAAATGATGTGAATTCTAAACCAGTTATTCTCAGGAATTGCTAAAACTGGCCCATGCTGTTCCCATTATTGATTATTATAAAATAAGTTTTTCCAGGTTGTCTTCAGCATAAAATCAAGTTGGAGCTTTGGAATCAGTTCTAGGTCTCCCATCATTAGTATTCCAATCTCTGAAACTGCCTTGATTAGCATATCATTAAATAACCAAACTCCTCCCTGGATCCTGCCCTTGTTCCTCCTCAATTTGAGATTTTAAAATTGATTTCCCCAAAAATAGCATGCTGCTTAATCAGAGTGACTCTGCCTTGCTAAGTCACATTTGGTTAAGTCTATGAGCTATTTCATATAATAAATTGCAATGCTCTGTAACCTGTAATAGATATCTCTGACCTAATTTCTTTGTGTCACTAATCATTACGCACTCCCAAATCTATTTTGTATTTCTATTCATATGTCTAGCATTTATTGTGGAAATATATTTCTTTCTGAGAATACAAGTAAACTATTATCTGGGTCAGGTCCAAAGAATTAAGGTTACACAGGGGAAGGGGAGTGTTATTATTTTCAGTCTGGAATCTATTCAGCTTTTTTTTTTAATCTTCTAAAGTGCCCATTGGAGTCATCTTGCCACCACACACAAATACTGAGCCAAGGAATTAAGTACATAAACAGAATGCATGATACTGATGGGATTTGGAATCAAATGATATAATGTGAGAGCAATTGCTGGTCCCAAATGATGCGATCTAAAGTTCAGCACCAAATATTGAGCTTGATGTGGGCACCAAATTTTGGGGTTCAATCAAGTGACCAGGGCCATTGTCTTTGACAAAAGGTAGATTTATTTAGGCAATTACAGGCAAAATGAAAAAATGCAAAAGACACCAAGAATAGTAAATATGAAATATCATTGGGAGGGCATCTTGGCAACAAGGAAAGAGGTTTTAACAATTAATGATGAAAAAGACAAGTTCCCTGTGGAACTCACAATTAACCAGCAGAAAGAGAACATCCCATGAGGTTGGAATATGGCAGACTTTAGCAAAAAAAAAAAAAAAAGATTTAGCTGGCAGGCTAAATAGCACAAAATATTTAGCATCCTAAAAGAGTTAGTTAGCTATAAGGAGAAAGAATAGAGGCATGGTAGAGGATGAAAGGAGGGACACCACATGAGATGTGGAAGGAAGGGGAGAAGAGATACCATGAGGCAGAGTGTCATGATGGGCTATAAACCAAAAGGGATTCAGCAAAGATGGCATGAGCCATGGACATATTTATTGGGGAAATTCAATCTCAGGGATTTGATATTATTTGGATTTCTGACCAAACATAACAAGTAAGGCTACCCACAACCTCCACAAAGGGTTGGACTTTGGGATTAAACTGATCCCTATCAGTGTCCTTCCCTGCCTCCCCAAGACACAATCCCATCAATAATCCAGTCCTCTTCAAATCGCACACAGTTATTCAGGACCTCATCATTTATCCATTGTTTTAATTTGCTAAAGAAATCTTTTGAAAAGTGAGTTGAGGGTCCCTAAATAGAATGGAATCTAAGGAACCAATACTGAAATTTTAGGGGCCAAATCCAGGGACACTCGTTAAGTAATGTCCAGAAGCTGGAAATAAAATACAATGAACTGTGGGATTCCAATGCTACAGAAATGAATTGAAGCCAAAGTTTGGTGCCAAGTCAAGGGTACTAGTTTGTTACCAGAGCAGAAATCACAACAGGGTCAGTTTGCTCTTTAGTGAGGATCCACCCAGACACTGGATAGTATTTTTCTGGGGTCCATTTGTCCCAACAATACCATAAAAACAACACAAGAATAGAAGGGTAAAGACCTAGATTTTTGTCCTGATTCAACCACTTGCTCATTGTGCAATCCTGATCAAATTACTTCCCTTTGGGGGAGAAGAGGAAGGTGAATTTTCCTAAACAATAAAATTTCTTAGAATGACTAAACAGTAAAATTTACTAGAATGACTTAGATCTCTGCAAAGTTTCCTTCTAGCTCAAAGAATTTTATGAATTTCTGAAAATAAATACATAGAGAAAGAGCTAAAGAGAGATAAGACTAGGTAGTAGTACTTTTTTCTTCCTTAATATCAACTGAATGTCTTGTATCTCTAGAGAAAATCAGAGACAGTGGTCAAGACAATTCCAGTCATGGTGAAAGAATATGTTGTCAGGAAATGCTTGGAGAGGAGCCACTGGTGCTCTAGTTTACAGAAGAAACTCAGAAAACATCAGAACACCAGTTTGGTTTCCCTAGCCCTCATCTCCAGCTCCATGGAGCAGCAACAATATTCTAGATTTCTGCATAAAGTAACAGAAGACTTATCTCAGAACAAGTGATGAGCAAATGTTGAATGAATGAATGGAATAAATGAATTTAAAAGTTAGGAATGCATAATAAATTATGAAGAAATTCTGACTTTATATATAGATGTAGCAAGCACCTCTGGGGTTACCAAGGAGATGTGGATGTTACAAATGGACACCTGTTGATCAAAATGGAACTCACAGAATTCCTCTACTTGGTCCTCAAAAATTAAAGACAAATACCACCTGAATCAGCCAGACTGTCAATGAAAAAGTAATTTTCTATCCCAGGGAAAAGTAAGAAATGCACACATGAAAACTGGATATGAATATAAGCACACAAGACAAGGCAAGTTGCTGTAAGGGTGAAAGCAGGTATTAAAAGTTGATTAACAGATGGGATAAGTACATCATGACTCTAGTTCCTGAAAATTAATCCCTTCAACAAAGATCCAGTATCTAGAATTAGAAATGATGACCTAATAGATATTTTCATTTTATATTTGGGGAAATAGATTCCTAGAAAGGTGAGGTGATTTTGCCAGTCACAGAACAGATAAGTTAGAATAGTCAAGATTAGGTAAAGTTTTGATTCAAAATTAAGCACTCATTCCACTAAAACATAAGCTATCTTTCTTTAATGTTTCCTATATCCCGTAAAAACTTCCCCAGTTTAAGGAGCTTAGTCCTTTGAATGTCTTTTCTCATTACAGTCTCCCTTAATTTCATCTACTTCCATAGTTTCAATTATTGCCTCCACAAAATTTTACTCTTAAAAATTACTCTTAAATTTGGGTCTTCACCCATGATATCCTTCCCAAAAAAGCTTAAATTTCACAATTCTAAAAGTCAACTGAAATATGAGGCTGAGTATTCCTCCTCTCCACTCCCATCACAACCAGGATTTTAAATCAATATACAAATCATATGGTCAAAAAAGAAATAATTATCTCTGCTTCTAAACCTAACTCCTCTTCTATTCTCCCTATCTCTATCAAGGGTATCAGCATTTTCAAAGCCAGTTAGTTTTTTTTTTCTTTTTTTTTTCTTTTTTTTTTAATTATAGCTTTTTATTTACAAGTTATATGCATGGGTAATTTTACAGCATTGACAATTGCCAAACCTTTTGTTCCAATTTTTCCCATCCTTCCCTCCATCTCCCCCATCACTCGATGGCAGGTTGAACAATACATGTTAAGTATATTAAAGTATAAATTAAATACAATATAAGCATACATGTCCTAACAATTATTTTGCTGTACAAAAAGAATCAGAGTTTGAAATAGTGTACTATTAGCCTGTGAAGGAAATCAAAAATGCAGGCAGACAAAAATATAGAGATTGGGAATTCTGTGTAATGGTTCATAGTCATTTCCCAGAGTTCTTTTGCTGGGTGTAGCTGGTTCAATTCATTACTGCTCTATTGGAGCTGATTTGGTTCATCTCATTGGTGAAGAGGGCCACGTCCATCAGAAATGATCATCATATAGTATTGTTGTTGAAGTATATAATGATCTCCTGGTCCTGCTCATTTCACTCAGTATAAGTTCATGTAAGTCTCTTCAAGTCTTTCTTAAATCATCCTGTTGGTCATTTCTTACCGAACAATAATATTCCATAATATCCATATACCACAATTTATTCAAAAGCCACTTAGTTTTGAACTCTTAGACTCGTTTCCTCTCCCTTGTGCCCATCTAATCAATTATTACATTCTATTGATTTTACCTCAATAATAACCCATTCTTTCCCTCTATTCCATTCCTATTATAACTATTCTAGTTCTTACTCTCATTGCTTCTCAAATATATGGTCATGACATCCTCCAAATTGGATTCACTGCCTCCAATATTCTTCAATATATACTTCAAAACTGTCAAAACAACATGCCTAACTGGAAAATGAATGGATGCCCATCAGTTGGAGAATGGTTGGGTAAATTGTGGTATATGAATGTTATGGAATATTATTGTTCTGTAAGAAATGACCAGCAGGATGAATACAGAGAGGCTTGGAGAGACTTACATGAACTGATGCTAAGTGAATTGAGCAGAATCAGGAGATCATTATATACCTCAACAACAATACTATATGAGGATGTATTCTGAAGGAAATGGATTTCTTCAACAAAGAGATCTAACTCAGTTTCAATTGATCAAGGATGGACAGAAGCAGCTACACCCAAAGAAAGAACACTGGGAAACAAATGTAAAAAAAAAATGCATTTTTGTTTTTCTTCCTGGGTTATTTTTTACCTTCTGAATCCAATTCTTCCTGTGCAACAAGAGAACTTCGGTTCTGCACATATATATTGTATCTAGGATATATGGTGACATATTCAACATGTATAGGACTGCTTGCCATCTGGGGGAAGAGGTGAAGGGAGGGAAGGGAAAAATCGGAACAGAAGTGAGTGCAAGGGATGATGTTGTAAAAAAAATTACCCAGGCATGGGTTCTGTCAATAAAAAGTTATAATAAAAAATTTAAAAAAGAAACATATTCCCATGAAATTGGCATAAATGCGTCTTACTGTTATTGCTAAAAATTGTGTGTACTCTGTAACTTTATAGTTTCAAACAAGAATATTAAATATTAAATCAGTTCAGTTCAAAAAAAAAAACATGCCTAAGTGGCATGTCTCATAATGTTACTAACTTTCTCAAACATCTTCAAAGATATCTTATTGTCTGAATACAAAACCATCTTGGCATTCAAGGACCTTCACAATCCAAATTCTACCTTTATTTTCAAACTTTTGCTTAAAACTTCATTTTGCTGTGATGCAAATGATGAAGCTAGTGGTCGAGAATTGGGGTTGAGAATCCCCCCGGTTAGCGCAGGTCCAATGCGGAAGAATTTGCAAACCCAAAAAGTCTGTATGGAAAAAGGAATTTTTATTGGCACTGAGAATCCAGCTTTATTAGAAAGACAGACTTCTCAGTTTGTAAGATCCTGTCAGGGAAATAACAAAAGTTAACACTGATAAGAAAATATCTTCACAGTGGACAAGAGTCCTGACAGGCAACTTTGCTAAGAAGAGAGCTTCCTTGGCAAAGCATAATCCTATTTTGGACTTCCGCAAAGATTTGGAGTTCAGAGTTGTCTTTTATTAACTGTCTGAGGCTTGGGCTCTCATTCAAAATTGAATGAGATTCCTTCAATATTATCAATTCTTGGAGCTTAGATCTCTAATAGAAAAGAGATCTCTTATTTTAGGAGTTGAGCTACTGGGACTGGTCCCAGACTAATCTCTAACTGAATGAGACCACTTAAATGCCCTGAAGGGTGGAGACTCTTTCAAAGGAGAGTCTGGACAGTTTCAGGGTTCACCCCCCCCCATAACTTTCATGCCCTAAGTTGCAGCTAGATTGTTCTAATGATCATTTTTTCTTTAGAGATTGGAATATGACTGAAGCCAGTTACTAGAATGGAATTCCCATGTAATTCTATTTGTGGAAATACATACCATTTTCAAGGCAAAGGGCAGGTGATATAGCCTCTATGAAGCACTTCCTAATGCACACAGCTATAAGCAACAAAACACTACTGAATCAATCTGACCATTCCTATGCATCTATCATATTCCATTGTGTCTATTCCAATCCACTGTGCTACATAGTATATTTCTTGTGGAAAAATAATATGCCATTTTTCATCTTTATTTCTCCAGTATACAACAGCAAATTGTTGTTTTTAATATATGCTGAATTTAACTGTATTGCTAGGAGACCTTCTTAAGAAAAGATTTCTGCTAATGAAGACTTGGTAGACTGGACAAGGAAATAAGACTTAAAAATATAAGACTATCAGGAAATTTCCCTTTGAGAACATAATTTCCTTTTCCATGAAACTTGCTGTGTCTTACAGCTCCACCCTACCCTCTTCTCTACCAACTGCTAAAACTTCCACTCTGTGATACTGTGCTCCCATTGATGAACTTTTATTTTGTCTTGATCTTAAACTGCCTCTCCTTTCCTCTCCTCCCATCCAGCCCATATTGCTTTCTTCATACCATGGCCCAGAGTGAAATTCCTCTCACATTTCCATCCCTCCTCTTTCTAATTCTTGCTCTGAAAACACAATCAAATCAATACTACTATTCTTGGAAAGGACACATCAATCATTTATCCTATAATTCTAATCACTATTTCTTCAGACTTCCCCAACCAAAACATTCCTTCCTGGTCACCATTCCTTATATATTATCTTTCCCTGTTAAAATGTAAACTCCTCAAGAACAGAACCTGTTTTCCTTGCTTCTATTTTGCATTCCCCATTTTTAATGGCATAGAGCACTGAATGAGAGCAAATGAATGAAAGAATGATTCAGGACTATAATGTATGAATGGGATATGGGGAAAAGAATAATATTACTGGACTACAAAGAAGGGTTTAACTAGAATAGAATGAAGTAGATTAGGATCAAGTTCTGGAGGAGATTCTGAGTCCTAAAAATTAGGTGTATGAACATACATAAACATTATGTCTCAGAGAGAACTTCTTTATAGGGGAAAGAACAGGGGAACCTGGACACATGTTTATAACTAATAAGTTTCTCAGGGAGCAAAGGTCCCCAGTGTCTGGGATATGGAAGAAGGAGAAAGAGACAAGAGACAAGAGAAAGAGAGAGGGAGAGAGAGAAAGAGAGAGAGAGAGAGATGGGAAGGAGGGAGAGAGAGAGTAAAGGTGAAAAATCCTGACTTGAGGAGGGTCAAGAATGCTTCAAGAAAACAGAAACAAGAAACAATGTCCTCAAACTCCACTCAGGATAATCAGGTAAGCTGGAAGGGAGCTAGGAAGAGATGATTTTTAATGTCTGCATTTCAGGTATCATAAAAGTTGTGACCTATGATCCCAATGCAAAGTGAATTGTTCTCAAAGAGACAAATTTCCTTTTTTAAGTATTTTAATGGCTAAATATTTCTTTTATAGAATACAATGTCAAGTCAAGGAATTTTTTTGTTTTTGCCTTGATTAACACTATTAATAGGGATAATAGGTATTTGATTTTGGAAAATTGTGGAAGTGATTTTAATGTCTCTTCTGAATTGAATCAGTAACCCTAAAGTTACTGGATGATATCCTTTTATTCTGATGTTTACTGCATTCCCTCAGGCTTCTATCTCTTTCTCATAATTCAGCTTTAGACAGCAATAAGAAGTACAGTTGGATGACAGAAAAAGGTAAAATTGAAGAGAGAAATGAGTGCCACACTGTAGATCCCTAGCAGTAGCTTACCAATGGAGAGAACCATCTTAGACAAGAATCTATAAATCCAAAGTGATATAGCTAATGTAAACACCAGACATTGGGATTCAGTTATGTGAAGAATTCACAATGACCATTGCCTTTGGCAAAAGGCAGATTTATTTAGGGAAGAGGTCACAGACAAAATGAAGGGATACAATGGATACCAGGAATGGTAAATATGAAATAGAGTGGGAGAATATGACAAGTTCCTTAGTGGAACTCAACTTATCCAGTAGAAAGGGAGAACCCCATGAGGTTGGGACATGTCCTTAGTTAGCAAGCTAAATCCATAGAGAAGTTACCCTAAAAGAATTAGTTAGCTACAAGAAGTGAGGTTGAAAAACACACTGGAGTTAAGAGAGTCATCATGTAGATGGGGGAGTGATATGGAGAAAGACATCATGAGACAGAGTACTAGGGCAGACTGATCTAAAGGAGGACAATCAAGGGATGGGATATAGGTAGAACCTCAGGGACATGACTGGAATTTCTGACAGGACATAATAAAGTGAGATTGCCTAAGAATCCTGCAGAGGGTGAGTCTCAGGGATTTGACTTAACTTAGATTTTTGACTGAATGACCTACAGAAGTTGGAACACCAGAGCTAAACTAATATCTATCAGTGCCTTTTTCCTGATTGCCTCAAGAACCAGTTCTTCAGTTTCTCTCTGTCCAACACTATTCAGGTCCTCATCACAAAACATCAAATGAAATCAAATGCTGTGTCTCATCACAGCTCATTCACCAATAGTGTGAGCTTTTTCCAGAGTGTAAATAATATCTCCCAAGACAATTCAAACAAAAAATTCAAACAAAAAAAAAAAAAGAGAGAGAATTAAGTATACAGTAGAAAACTGCAAGATGTGCATGTTGTTTTTGTTCAGTTGTTATGTTCAAAGGTGTTTGTGTTCAACTCTTCATAACTTCATTTGTGGTTTTCTTTACCAAGATGCTGAAGTGGTTTATCATTTCTGTCTCCAGCTCTCTGAGTAAAGCAGAATTGCAGTGGCACAAATTTAGAGACATCTCCATTCCAAATATTTGTACAGCCTATTTGTGTCCAACATACAATAGAGCCTATCTAGCTTGTAGCCACAGCCAAACACACTGTACACTGTACATTGACATATACAGTGTCATTTTAACCCTCTTTGAATATTAAGAAACATCACCAATTTTCAACTCACCGTACATATGATGTAACTGAGACACAGAAGGTTTAAGTGATTAGCTAGGGAGCAACTGAGTCTAAATTTGAATTCAGAATTTCCTGACTCTAGGCTTAGTGCTCTATCCACTGCATCACCTAATTGCCTTTATCCTTGATAAGTTCAAACTTAATTATGGAATAGGATATAGAACTTTTAAGAATATGATTACTGAACTGCTTCTAAAATTCATGGTAAATGCAAAGCCTATTATAGAACCATATTATTAACTGCTACATTTATATAGGAATGGTTTCTGAAAGCAGTAGTAAGAGAATCAATATTCTCTAAAAGAGAATTTGTTCATTGAAAACAAATCATACCAGACTAATCCCATTTCATTTTTTGATGTTTCCTAAATGACTAGAGGAAGGAAATACTGCAAACAAAGGATAGCCAGATTTTGGCAAGCCATTTGGCATAGTCTCACATGATATTTTTGTATATAAGATTAAAAAAAGATGTTGTCTGGATAATTGTTGCTCCTAAGTCTAAATTTCACGATTGTACCCAAAGTACCCAAATAATTATTGGATCCATTTGAACTCAGAGTGGTAAGTCTCTAGAATGGTACCTCAAGGTTCTTTTTTTGGTCTGTTTAAATACTTTTATCAATGACTTGATTGAAGACAAAGACAGGATGCTTAACAAATTTGTATTAAATATTAAGTGGAAGAAGTTATTAATACATTGAATAATAGGCTTTAAATACAAAAAGATACCAATAAGGTATAATAGTCATATCATATTTGTATATTATATATCATTAATGCATTATATTTCATATGATTATTGCATATAACATGTGTGTATTTTATGATTACCCATTGTGTTATGTGTAACACATGCAATGTAATATATAATGTAAGCCTATTAATATTATTTCTTAACCTTATATTTAAAACATCAATTATACAAACACATGATGTGGAAAACTTGGCTAAGAAGCATATGATGTACAAAGAAGCTGAGGATTAGGATAGCTAGGTGGTGCAGTGCATAGAGCACCAGCCCTGAAGTCAAGAGGACCTGAGTTCAAATTTGACCTCAGATACTTAACACTTTACACTTTCTAACTGTGTGACCTTGGGCAAGTCACTTAACTCCAATTGCCTTAGCAAAAAAAAAAAAAAAAAAAAAAAACTAAGGATTTTACTAGACTGCAAATATTTGTCAGTAAGAATCAATAGTGATATCATACATATAGAAGCAAATGTGATTTTAGACTACCACTGACAGAACTGCAATGTCCAAAGGGAGGGAGATTCTAGTCCCACTATTCTCTGCCTAGCGAAACCACATTTGCAGGGTTATGATTCTATCTGGGTGTCAGGCAAATACAGTGACATACTTCATTATGTTTGAGAAGAGAGGCAAGGATGGTGAGCAAAGCCATGCAATATCACAAAATGAGATTTTCTCATTTGAATAGTACCTCAAATTCAGAACTATACAAGATGGGAATATCTAAGTTTACCCTGAAACCACAACAACTGATTCCAAATTGTTCTTTGCATTATGTCACACTATCCAGTTTGCTTACTTAAAGAAATTTGATACATTTTGTCTAAAAAAGAGAGAGAGAGAGAAGCCCTATTTAAGAAGTTGGAAAGTGAAATTACTTCTTTTTAAAATATTAAATGATATATTTTATAAGAGGTATTAACTTTGTTCTTGTCCCTTGAAGCAAAACTATATCAAATAAGTAAAAATTACAAAGAGATATATTTGGAAACAGAAGACAAATCTTGTTTTTAAACTGCGAGAGCTGTCCATATCTGGCATGAGCAATATCAGGTAATCCTACATATTCACCAGAAAAATGGGATTGCTTGCAGAAGTCAGGTGACTGAGGAAAAAAATAAATGCATATGTACAGGCAGAAATCAATTGTATCACGAGGAGGATGAAACTGTTTTCTAGAACATCTGATTTAAAGGAGAGTATAAGAAAGAATCTTCTGTTCTGGATAAATGGACAGGTTGAGAATAAAGAATTTAAACAAAGATGATTTTTTTTTCCCAATTCATGTTTTTTTTTTTTTACTTAAACTAGAATTTATTTTTCTTACTTAAGCTGGAAGGGACTAGACTTGATGATTGCTAAGTTTCCTTTCAACCCTGTAATGCCAGAAACAAACTCCTAAAAGACATGTATTTATTAAAAAATCATTTAAAAATCAAAAACAATTGCCAGGGATAATCACTTTTTTAAATCATACATTTTAATAAATATGTATTTTCAAGATCATATAGAACCTAAGAGTGTAAGATATGGAAGAGATCTGAGATTTCATCTAAACTCCTCATTTTGTAAGTGAAAAAACTGTTGCCCAAAAAAGACCGTTATCCTGAGTCAAACAGTAAACAAATAGTTGAATTGAAATTCTAAGTCAAATCTCCCAACTCCCAAGCCAGTACTCCTTTTGTTTTTCTATTTTCATAGATCATTGTTTGGATTAAGATCCTACCAACCATAGAACAAACTTTTTTGAAAGGCAGTGAGCTTTCTAAGTCTGGAAATCTTCAAGAAGAGGTGAGATGACCATTTGTCAGGAATATTATAAAGGGGATTTTTGTTCAAATAAGAGTCTCTGAGACTCCTTCCAACTCTAAAATTCCATGATTCTCTGATTTCAATTTGATCAAGGAAAGATAAGAAAATCTATAAGAAAATTCACAAGCCACAAGCCACAATGTTCTCCCTAGTTACTTAAACATTATTATTTTCCTTGGTAGGTGGGTCTACCTAACATATCTTCAGTGGAACTCATACTGTTTCCTTCAAAAGATTTGGCCAAATTTATTCAATTCCATTTGCCCAACTGGATTCTGGAATTCATTCTGGAAAGGATGCTAATACTTTCCTCAGATATATTGGCCAGAGTTGTTTTATTCTACTTTTTCAGCCCAGATACATTGCTCCCCTAATTAGCAAGATCTTGAATGCTACAGTAATGAATTGGGTTTATGTGCTAGGAAACAGGTCTTGGTTGAACATTTCAGGGTAACAAATGCTGGTCACAAAATATGATCATCACAAGACCACATAACTAGTAAGATGGTTAATTGGAAGATGAACAGCTGAAATTCATAGACTCTTAAGTCAATCATTTACCCAGAAGAGGAATACTCTCAGAAATATCCCTAACAGGTGTCCATTCAACCTAAATTTGAAGTCAAGGTGACTGGACTTCACTGCCTAACAAACTAATTTGGTCCACTATCAGCTGAGAACAGACAAGCGGAAAGAGTATGTGATAAAACTGGGGACCTGTTTAAATCCCAGTTCAACCATTTATTCACATATCTATTCTATGAACTATTTCTTCACATAAATATTCTTCAAATTCTATGAACTATTTCTTCACATAAAATTATGGACTAGACTTGATGATTGCTAAGTTTCCTTTCAACCCTGTAATGCTAGAAACAAACTCCTAAAAGAGATATGTGTTTATTAAAAATCATTTAAAAATCAAAAACAAAACAAAACAAAACAAAATTTAGTTTAATTTTCTCTAATGAATGAATTTTTGTTTTCTTTCAGATGAAGCAAATTCATGATGAAAATGGGAATCAAACTATTATCTCTGAGTTCCTTCTCCTGGGCATGCCTATTCAACCAGAGCTAAAAGCGCCTTTCTATGCCCTCTTTCTTACTATGTACCTTACAACAGTCCTTGGGAACATGCTCATCATCCTCTTGATCTATGTGGATTCCCACCTACATACACCCATGTATTTGTTCCTCAGCAATCTGTCCTTCTCTGATATGTGCTTCTCTTCTGTGACAATTCCCAAACTGCTGGTAAACATGCAGAGCTCAAAGCCAATCATCTCTTACACTAACTGTCTGACCCAATTGTACTTCTTCCTTTTGTTTGCAGATGTGGAGAGCTTCCTGCTGGTAGCCATGGCCTATGACCGGTATGTGGCCATCTGCTACCCATTGCACTACACAGTCATGATGAGCCCTAAGTTATGTGGTTCTCTTCTGGCACTGTCCTGGGCCTTGACTTTCTCCATTTCCTTACTGCATACCCTACTAGTATCCCAGGTAGTCTTCTGTGACAGCAACATAATCCTCCATTTCTTCTGTGACATGTCTGCTCTGCTGAAACTGGCTTGTTCAGACATCCACATCAATGAGCTCATGATCTTTATCTTTGGGGGGTTTGTTCTTGTAGTTCCATTCCTGCTAATTATTGCATCTTATTCCTGTATTCTCTTTTCTATACTCAAGGTGCCCTCTGTGAGGGGCATCCGCAAAGCCTTTTCTACCTGTAGCTCCCACCTCTCTGTAGTCTCTCTCTTCTATGGTACAATCATTGGGCTCTACTTGTGCCCTTCAGCCAATAATTCCACAGTCAAGGAGACAGTCATGTCCATCATGTACACTGTGGTAACACCAATGCTGAACCCTTTTATCTATAGTCTAAGGAATCAAGATATGAAAGGGGCTTTCAAGAAACTCCTGGAAGGAAGAAAATTCCCCTTCTTTTTGAAACTCTGATGTTGAGGCTTGTATCACAATTCTTTAAAATAAAGATGAGAATATATATTATAATAATAATTTGGGAAATTGGAATGTAAAACATATCCTTTTTGATCACTTTGCTTCTATTTCACTGATTCCTTTCCCATTTATCCTCATAGCAAATTATCTTTGTTCAATACACTTTTTATTACATTTCTCCCCTGAACAAATACCATTCAATATTTCCATCCCTGACTGACTTTTCCTGCTTCAAGTCTCCCTACTCCCCTGCCCATAGTCTACATTCCAGCCAGTCTAGTTTTGTACACCACATTTCCCCACCTTCATATTTCAGTTCACCTTATCCTTAAAAATCCAGCTCAAATTCATCTTCATTCATTCAATCAATTTTTATTAAATATATACTGTTGCTAGTGGACAACTAAATAGTGCAATGGGTCAAGTGCTGCACCTGGAGTCAGGAAGACTCATCTTTCTGAGTTCAAATCTGGCCTCAAATACTTACTAGCTGCATAACACTGAACAAGTCACTTAACCTTGTTTTCTCATCTATAAAATAAGCTAGAAAAGAAAATGGCAAACTAATCCTCTGTCTTTGCCAACAAAACAACAAGTGGAGATAATGAAGAGTTGGGCACAATTGAAATGACTGAATAACAAAATAGTATTGTTAGACTTTTTATTAGACACTAACTTTCAAAAGCATTCAAGGACCATCTCTGCCTAAGGATAGATAAATCTATCCTCAAAACTCCTAAAACATTTTGCCTCTATCATTCATTTAACAATTTTTTTATATTCAGTCTTACTAAATATTTTTCCTATAACTAGGACAGTTATTTCAATATATTGAGATTACTAAGCTTTTCACATGTCAAGGTCCTATCTCACCCAGATAGATTGTAAGATCTTTTAGAAGAAGGAACATTTCAATCATCACTATTAATAGTTGACAATGTCACTCTAAGATTATAAACCATTTTTATACGCATTGTTTAATGTAATCTTTACAATAACTATGAAGTAAATAGTACACTTAGAATTACTACCCTCATTTTACAAAATATTGTAGGGTCATATGAAGTAGTTTTCCCAAAATTACATAGCTAGTAACCATCAAAACCAGGACTTCACAGGAGTGCTGTTTCAGTTATGTTGATATTATTAGCATAGTTTTCCCTAAGATGGGAATATTATAATGCCTTTTCATTGGGGGAAGGAGAAATTTTTAACTAAAACAGCTTAATTTAAAAATGATTACTAATTACTCTAAACTCCATGTAACTCATTAAAAGTGTAAGTTACAGATTTATTAACATATTTGTGAAAGAAGTTTCCTTACCAAGACTCCCCTATACCAATGAAGTTACAGATACTGTTTTTGAAAATACAAATATAGTATTACTTTTTTTAAATATATACACTTTAGGGCAGCTAGGTGGCACAGTGGATAGAGCACCAGCCCTGAAGTCAAGAGGACCAGAGTTCAAATCTGGCCTCAGCCCACTTAACACTTCCTAGCTCTGTGACCCTGGGCAAGTCACTTAACCCCAACTGCCTCAGCCAAATATATATACATGCATTTTTCATAACAGATTTAGATGGTAAGATTTTAAAATGTTCTATTATAAAAATATTATTGAAGCATGATATTCTTTGTGGTTATAGATTGGAGTAATGACTACTTAATGAAAATATCATTAAAGAACTCTGTGATCAGATAAGAAGGTAGGGCAATCATGGAGCAAAAGACAAAAAATGAACAGTATTGTATGTTTGTGTATGTGTGAGTTATATACATGCCTCATTGATATACCAGTAATGTTCAGAAACCTAAAAAAGGGCCCCCAAAATATTGGGCAAAGTTCCTTGTGAAGGAATGACAGAGGGACATGGACAAAGATTGTACTGGATAAAAAAGTATGTCCAGTTCATAAGGAAGTTGGATGGATGATGGGAGTATTCAAACTATGCTATATGATGGTTGAAAGAATAGCAGGTATTTAATTTGGTGAAAACTTAAGGAAGAAGAGTAAGATATCTCTTATTAAATATTTAAAAGATTTCTATGAGGGAAAGGGATTAGATTTCTTTTGCTTGACTTCCATGGAAGTCTGGAAGTATTGGGGCCATGCAATAGAAGATTAAAATTCAACGTAAGAAAGAAGTTTTTAGCAATTAGAAGCACTCCAAAAAAGAAAGGGATGCCTTCAAAGGAAATTAATTCTTTAGCATTCTAGGTATCAAAGAAGCAAACTAACAATCTATTCTTTCCCAAGCTAAAATAAGAGAATAAAAATTTGTGCCCAACCTCTTTCCCAACGGAGAAAGAGGAAGCAGGTTACTAATTTATGCTTAGATTTAAAGCCATTAGGTTTGAACATGGTGATTCTTTATCCTCCTAAAAAGATAGGGGAAGACAAGGAAGAAGCTCTGGGAATGGCCTATGTTCTTCTCAAATGCCAAGATTGGGCTCATTTTCAATAGCTCTGGAAAGATAGCACATTCTCTGAACTACTGCTACCTTCTAGATATTAAAAGAAAAAGATTTCCAGTATTTTGGGTGGATCCTCTTTGAAAGATTTATGAGAAACCATAGACATAAGAAATAGAAATAAGAATTGTAATTTGCCTCAAGGAAGTAAATATTCACACTGATGAAGTCACAGTCCAGTTAGAATATGAAAACAACCATATAGACATTTGTATCCTACCACATATAAATACAAAGATAAAGAGATAAGTGTAAAGGTAAAACATATCATGCAGCAAAAACATAGGACTAGAATTCAGGAAAACTAAATTCTCATCCCCAAATAGTTCTCACTGTATCATCTTCAACAAGTCATTTCTCTTTAGGGCAACTATTTACTGAGCTGTAACAATGATTAAATTTACTAAGTATTTATCTGCAAAGGTTCCTTCCAGCTCAAAAATTTCGAGACTCTGAAAAGAAATAGGGACAAAGAATTACAGAGAGAAAGAATTAGGATCCAAGACAAAAAGAAACCATTTCCTACTTAATATCAACTCAATAGTCCCTAAAGACAAAGTTCATCAAAGATAAATTCAGGAAACACAATAGGTTCTCAATCATGAATTAGAAGTACAAATAGGAAGAATCTAAAGATTAGTCAGTGGTGTTCTAGCTCATAGAAGATGTCCAGAAAGAGAAATACAAAAACACTGGTCTGGTTTCTCCTGCCTTATCTTTGACTCTGAAATGTTATCAAACATTTATGGAAGAGCTACCCTGCTTAAGAATCTTGTTTGTGGGCTGGCTGACAGACTACACACAGTAAGAGAACACATCTATAAATGAAGATTAATAATTATTTACTAAATGAATAGAATGATTTTAAAATATGTAAATAGAGTTCTGAATGAACAGTTATGAACACTTTCTGGTGTTATGAATTTATATGTGAATAACATGAGAAGAAATGAATGCTTGAATTATTGTATAACTGAATGAGAGGAGATAGAACAGTATAGAGTCAAGAAGATGAAATAGATTGAATGTATAGATTGAATGGATTCACCATTCCTTCTTTCCTCCTTCACACTCTCTATGATCCAGCTATGCTGGACGAATTGTTTTTTCTCATTCACAGCATTCTATTTCTTATCTCTTTCATTAGCTGTCCTTTATATCTAGAATGTTTTCCCTCCTCATCTCCTTTTAGAATTCTTTCCTTGCTTCAGGATTCACCTTAAAATGCTACTTCTAAAAGAGGACTTTCCCAGCCTTCCTAGCTATTCACATTCCTTCTTAAGCTTACTTTGGACCTACTTTATATTTATCTTACATATGCCAATTCACAATATCCAGTACATAGTAACCTCTTAATAGATTCTCATTGATTGAATAAATTTCTCTAATTTTCCTGAAACTAAATTCGTGCTTAAGAGTTAGAGAGACAGTCTGAAACAGTGGGAAAAGTACCAAATTTGTGTCAAAGAATCCAGATTCAAATTCTATTTCCTACAATTTCTACTTGTGATCTTAGAGAAATAACCTCTCTAGTTATCTGAAAAAGTGGAAGAGGAAAATGGGAAAAAATAAATGAGAACAATGAAAGAAAATTATGAAACAAAATTAATAGTTTGATAAAAGAGATACAAAAATGTGGAGGGCTGAAACTCTTGAGTTGTTGTACTGAGGTCGGTTCAAGCACTTAGGGCTAGTTACTGATTGGACAATACTCTATGGGCATATGCTTGGAAAATGGTCCTTCCCCCTATCCTGTGCTGGCTCGATGATTGGCGTATACAGAGGATTGTAGGAGGGACTAGGGGGTGGAGTAAGAGGAGCCAATCACTTTTTGGGGTAGACAAGGAAAAAGGCGTTGCAGAGATTCTGCTTCCATCCTGTTCAATCCTGCATCTAAAGACCAAGAATAAAGACTAAGGACTTTTGCTTATCCTGATTCTGGCTAATTCTGGGGTGCCCTGGGTGTTAGCACATTGTTACACAAAAATGCTAAAGAAAATATCACCTTAAAAAACAGAATTTGTCAAATAATAAAAGAGTTTTTAAAATTTCACTGAATTGGTCAAATAGAAGCTAGGGACTTCATAAAATACTTAAAAACAGTAAAACAAATTTGAAAGAATGAAAAATAGAAGAAAATATGACATATCTCATTAAAAACAAGTGAATTAAAAAGTATAGCCAAGAGGGATAATTTAAGAATTGTTGGACTACCACAAGAGCCAAAATAACATATTTCAAGAAGTTATAAAAGATAACTACCCTTACATCTCAGAACCAAAGAACAGAATAAACATTAAAGGAATGCACTAATCAATACTTGAAAGAGATTCAAAAATATAAAGTCCCAGAATGTTATAGACAATTTTCAGAGTTCACAAATTAAGGAGAAAATACTTCAAAGCATCTAGAAATGAACCATGAAGCCACAATCAAAATCAAACAAGATTTAACAACTACCACAGTAATATGATATTCCAGAAGGCAAAAATGATAGGATCACAACCAAGAATAACCATACCTCTCTCCTCCAAAAAAATTAAGTAGAATCCAGAGGGGAGGGGAGAAGAGGAATGGATATTTAATTAGAGAATTTTCAAGCAATCCTTATGAAAAGACCAGAGATGAATAGAAAATTTAATATTGAAATACAAGATTTAAGAGAAATATAAAACAATAAGCATGAAAGATAAATCATTAGAGACTTAAGGTTAAACTTTTTACATTTTTTATGGGAAGATCTTATGTGTAACTCCTAAGAACATTATCACTATTGAGGCTGTTAAAAAGAGTTATTAAAGGATATGGCTGTGACTTGATTATGTTGGGATAATTTCAAAAAATAGATGGGTGAAAAAAAAAGGAATGCCCTGGGAGAAGAGGAAAGAAAAAGAAAGAATGAGGAAAATCCTCACACATAAAAGTGTAGACTTTTGTTTTGTTTTGTTTTGCTTTTTAAGTGGAGAGGGAAATAGAGGTGAGTAAGCAATGTTTAAACCTCACTCTGATCTGAATTGGTTCAAAAAGGAAAGAATATATGCATATATACATATATATACCTACACACCACACATACACACACACACACACACACACACACACACACACACACACATTTCTTTTATCCAACAGGGAAGTAGGAGGGGAAGGGACTAAGAAAAAAGGGGGTGGGAGTGATAAGAAGAAGGGCAGATTGAGGGAGACAGTGGTTAGAAGAAAAGTAGATTTTTGAGGAGGAGCACTATTAAAAAGAGAAAGTAAACAGAAAAAAAAAATAGAATGGGGGGAAATACACAGTAAATCAAAACTGTGAGTGTAAATATGGTGAATTCATTATAAAATAGAATCAGAAATCAGAATATATTTGAAATCATAATACAACAAGTATTATGAGAAACATACTTGAAACATTAAGACACACATAGTAATAAATGGAGCAAAATCTATCACACTTCAGCTGATGTAAAAAAGATGAAAAATAGTCATAATCTCGGACAAAGCAGAAGTAAACCTAATGGAAAGAGGTAATCAGAGAAATAACATTGTGCTAAAAGATGCAGTAAACAACGAAGTAATATAAATATTAAACACATATATACCAAATGCCATAACAAATAAATTCTTAAAGGAAAAGTTAAATTAATTAAAAGAGAAAATAAACAGTAGAATATACAAGTGATAGAACTCACTTTACCACTCAAAATTAGATAAATCTAATCATAAAATATATGAGAGAAGTTAAGGAGATGAATAGAATTTTAGCAAAGTTAGGTATGATAGACTTCCAGAGAAAACTGAATGGTAATAGAAATGAGTATACCATGGCAGCTAGATGGTACAGTGGATAGAGTACCAGCTCTGAAGTCAGCAGGACCCAAGTTCAAATCTGACCTCAATCACTTAATAATTCCTAGCTGTGTGATCCTGAACAAGTCATTTAACTCCAATTTCCTTAGGGGAAAAAAAAGAAAAAGAAGAAATGAGTATAGCTTTTTCTCATATTTTTAAAACACCTTCATAAAAATGAACCATTCATTAGGGCAAAAAAACCTCACAAACAAATGCAAAAATTAAAAAAAAACAGAAATACAAAATACATTTTTCCCTGACAATAATATAATAAAATTATATTCAGTAAAGGGACTTGGAAGCACATATTAAAAAATAGAAACAAAATAATCTAATCCTAAAAAACAAATGGGTCAAAGGACAAATCATAAAAACAATCCATTTTATTAAAGAGAATTACAACAGTGAAACAATAATTTTAATAATTTTTAATGGAAATAAAATTTTAAAATAAAGAAATATAATGAAAAGTTCAGCCCAAAAAACTACAATTCCGATCAAGATAGTCTGTAGTAGTCAGGAAGAGAGGCATCATGGAAGAGACTTTCTGTGCCCCAGTGGATGGCTAAGAGGATAAATATTATCCCCAAATACTTAAGAAGAATGTCCCAGAGAGATCTTTCTAGTTGGTGAGGGAGAAAGGGACCTAGTCATGAGAAAATTCCCATATTTGTCACTAACAAATTTCCCAGAGACCAGAAGTCCCCAGTGACTGAGACATCAAAGAAAGGAAGTAGAGAGAGAAACAGGTAAAGGTGAAAAATTCTATATGAAGGAGAAAGGAGAAAGCCACAGATGAGCAGGAAACAGGAAGAATGTCCAGGAGTCTCACTCAAGATAGCCAGGTAAACTGGGAGGGAATGAGCTTTGTGACCTGGATCAGCACTTAATTGCTACCTACCTCAGTTTCCTCTTTTAAAAAAATGGAAATAACAACTCCCAGAGGTATTGTGAGTATCAAATGATAATGTTTGAAAAGCTTAAGTATTATGCAAATGCTACTATTTTTAACTTGGAAAACATGGGTTACTTTACTATCTAGATTGCAGCTCCTAAAATATGACGAAATCCACAGTCCCCCTGCAACATGCCTCTTTCTTTCCCAAAGATTCTGGATTTCCTCAAAGATCAATGAATAGCTTCATATGGCTTCTGAGATAATAGGCAAATTCCTTAGCCATACGAAATTAGTGTTCAAAGCCCTTCATCATCTGGCTCCAATCTACCTTTCAAATTTATTTTACATTATTGCCCTTCACATATTCTGTGTTCCAGCCTGAATGGACTAACCAGTTCTCTCCAAACTCAACCTCTCTCTCTCATCTCACTACATTCTCACCAATCATCTCTTATCTCTGGAGGCACAACTATCAAAAGCCTTGCTGTCCTTCAAAATTCTACTTTTAAAATTCAATTTCTCCATGAAACTTTCCCTCAAAAATAGTTAATGTTCTCTCCATTCTAAATTTTGTTGTTGAATTATTTTAGTCATGTGTGACTTTTCATGATCCCATTTGGGGTTTTCTTGGCAAAGATAGTGAAGAGGTTTGCCATTTCCTTCTCCAGCTCCTTTTACAAATGGCTACAGATTTAAATGTTTAAGACTCGATTTTAACTCAAGAAAATGAATTTTCCTGATTTCAGGCCCTATTCTCTATCTATTATGTCATCTCACTCCCCATTCTCAACACTTTATATTATTATACAGAATTAGGGAGTGCAACAGATAGAGTAATAGACCTGGATCTAAGTTGAAATCTACCCTTAGACACTTACTACATTGTGACTCTCAAAAAAAAATCATTTAATTTCTGTCTCAGTTTCCTCATCTTATCAAATAGGGATAATAATATCATATACCCCTCATAGATGTTGTGAGTGTTAAAATTAAATAATATTTGTAAAGTGTTTTGCAGACCTTAAATGCAATACAAATGCTAACTATATGCTATAAGTATATGTAAAAGTAGGATATAAAGAATGGAATATAATCTTCTAAAAAGCTAGAACCTGTTTTATTTTTGTCTTTGTAACCTCAGGATCTAGCACAGTGTATGCATATATTAAAATAATTAAATGCTTAATGAAATATTTGTTAAATTGAAGTTAATTCGAATTTTTCTATGAATGTCATCCATGTTAAAAAAGGAGCTGAGCGATTTCTTCTTCCTCCTTACTCCCCTGGAGGTTTTTTATCCAGTCTCTCAGATTTCAGGTCCTATGATAAGATTAATAGGACAAGAATGAAAAGTGTAGGTTGAATTTCAGAGAGTGATAAGATTGAAGAAGTTAGTGTCATGCTCTCTAATACTGGCATGAATCATTTTTCCTCTATAAGTCTACTCTATAAGAAATTCAATGGTAGAATTTCAACCAAAGATTGATGTGTACTCATATCAACTAAAATTAAAAGCCATGTTTCATCTCAGAACACTAACCAATGGGCATCACTGTTCCCAGGCTTTGAAATGGCAAATTGGGAGTCACCTCAAATATGGAATTAAAATCCAATATGACTAAGAAGATGTTAGAGAGCAGCTAGCTTGTCTGTGAGTTTAAGTAACAGATTAATTTCACCAAAGAATATACATAAGCACATGATCATTAAATTATTTTTAGTCTCAGAGTGAATAGAAACCTTGTGTGAAATATGGCCAAATATTTCAAAATTTAAGAAAAGAAAGAAAAACGTGAATTCTTCAAACCAGTGAGTTTGACTTCTACTGCTAGAAATTTTGAATTAACAGAAGAATTCTTTCTGAGCATTTAAGAAGAAAATTGCTGTTCATTAGAGTTCAAAATTATATTGACATGTTTTAATAATTTACTGAGGCATTTAACATAACCTCTCATGATAATCTCAATATATAAGATGAAGAGGAGCAAACTGGGTTTTAAATCAATTATTACAGGACTATGTCCAAAGTGTATGGATTAATGGACTTAATCAACCCTGAGAAAAGTTTCTAAGGCAGGAATTCAGGATTCTTTCCTTGGTCATGTTCTCTTTAATATTTTTATTAATGATTTGAATAAAGACATATATTTACTACATCTAAAATTAACACTAAATTGAAGAAATAGTTAACACCTTCGATAAAATTTGGACCAAAAAAAAATACCAACAGGCTGTAATATTGGCCAAAGCTAGCAACATAAAATTTAATAGTGAAAAAATGTAAAGTATTATATTTCAATTTGAAATATCAGTTGCAAAAATATAAGATGGGGAAGACATATTCCAAAGACCTTGGAGTTTGATTGTACTGCAAGATCAGTACAAAACAACCATGACATCATCCTGTCAAAAAAAAGTGTGATCTTAAGAGTACTTTCATAAAATTAATTTCAAAAATTAAATTAAAAAAAGTTTTTGTCTACATATCTCATTGAAGAGAGGGACAATGACAAAAAGCATATCCAGAGCAGGTTGATTAAATTCAAAACTTTGTATTATAACAAAAATATAGAATATAAAATCAGAATGGAGTTCAGAGGTTACCTAGTCATACCTATACCTATACCTAAGATATATACCTATATATACTATATATACCTATGCCTTTTGAATTCCTTCTATAGTATGCAACAATCAAAGTTTTTCCTAAAGACCTTTTGAAAGAATTTGAAGTCAGGAGATTGACTGCATATCCACTAAGGAACTAGAGATATGTATTTGGAAGAATAGAAGCATTGTTGAGTGAATAGGAGAAGAAGATTATTGCTTTCTTCAAATATTTAAAAGGTGTTGGACTTGTTTTGCTTCGTATCTACATAAAAATTAGATTCACTGAATGAAAATTATGAAAAAAAAAATTTAACATAATGGGAGGAAAAAAAATTTTTTTCCTATTAGAGCTGGCAATAAATAGTATAAGCTATATTAGGGACTATACATACACAACAGAATTTGAGGATTTTGTAAATTACAGGTTAATCAGGAAAAAATAAATTAGTATGGATAAGCAGAAATTGAAGTATATCAACATGTTGATAAGATGCCATTACATTTAATATATGAGTCCAGAAGAGGAAATCTACAAGAATCTGATGCTTTGAAAAAATAGGCAAGAGAAGAAGAAATTTAGAAATGATGATTTAGTTACCTTTTTCATGATGATCTTGCTTGAGATAAATGAGAAATATAGTAATATTTACCCCAAAAAAATTCATTTGGAAATAAATATAATTTTTAAATAAAAAATAAATGATTTCATAAAACCATTTAATATCAGAGCTAAAATGAATCAAAAGTGATCACCTTGCCCAGCTTCTATTATCAGGTGAGGAAATAGGCCAAGAAGAAATTTGCTCACACAATGAAAAAATAGTTAAAATGGGATTAGAAATTAGGTCTTCTGGCTTCCAAACCAACATCCTTTCCATTTTCTCTTTATAGGTCAGAGCTTGGATTAAGACCCTATCAGGGGGAAAAAAAGGGGAATCTACCAATAATGGAGTGACCTTCCAGGAAGGTAGTAATCTGTCCAACACTGAAAATCTTTGATCAGAGATTGGAATCATCATTTTCCAGGCATATTATAAAAGGAATTCTTCTTATGTATAGGTTGTATATTCTTTTTATGTAAAGTTAATTAGATAACCACTGAAGTTCCAAAATAGAAATTCTATGACTCTCTGATCTCATCTAGACCAGAGACTGACAAGATTACCTGAGGGAAGAGGAGAATACAAATTGGAAGGGAGGAGGGAAAGAGATATATCATATCCCTATTTTCACAAAATGATTAGAGATAAGAGTATAAGTACATTGACAGGAAATTCTCCCTGCTTAAAAATTTTAGTAACTCTTCTATTAAAAAAAAATATTGTTCTCTCCCAAGAGATAGTAGCCACAGCTTATGCATTCTAGTAATGTAGAACAAATGGACTGGCATCCCAAATTATTTAGGACCTTGACTTGTAGGATAAAGAGTCCTATGACCTGAGAATTTATGTAGAAAGGATCTTTCATAGAACACTGGGAAACAAATGTGAACTATCTGCATTTTTGTTTTTCTTCCCGGGTTATTTATACCTTCTGAATCCAATTCTCCCTATGCAACAAGAGAACTGTTCGGTTCTGCAAACATATATTGTATCTAGGATATACTGCAACATATCCAACATATAAAGGATTGCTTGCCATCTAGGGGAGGGGGTGGAGGGAGGGAGGGGAAAAAAAAATCGGAACAGAAACGAGTGTCAATATAAAGTAATTATTAAATAAAAAATTAAAAAAAAAAAGAAAGGATCTTTCATAATTAATGAGGAATTAAATAGGAAAATGAGTAGATTAAATTCATAGAACCCAATAATCTTAAAACTTGAAAAGATCTTAGAAGAATGTACATCTTAATAGCTTTTACTCATTAGACCTTCCAGTTTTACTCCCTACCACAGTAGGAATCCCTTTTATGTTATCCCTAATAAGTGTCAACCCAGACTAGACTGAATTCTAGCAAAAGAATTTTATTGCCTATTAAAGTAACCAGTCCCAATATGACTCATTTCTTAGAGATTGTTATTGTTTCTGTTTTTTAACTTTTAGAATAACCCAAGCATGATTGGTAGTTCTTAGTTGCGAGGCCATGGAAAGAGCATGGTAATTAGATTCAAAAAGACCTGGGTTAGAATCTCACCTTCGATACTATCAGTGTAAATCTGAGCAAGTAACCTTTGGGTCTCAGTTTCTTCATCTGTATAATTAGAGAGTTGGAATCCCTCTGCATAAATTTTCCTGCCCTAAATGTTCTATTAACTTCTATTAAATTTCTGCTCCTATGGCATGATGAACTATAAAGAAAGAGACAAGTAGCCGAGAACTGGACTTGAATTCAGGACATCTGAGTTCAAATCCCTATTCAGACATTAATTTATTGTGAGACCTTGATCAAATCACTTCTCAGGAATTCAATTTGTACGTGTAAAATTAGGAGTTGAATTTGGTGTTTTCCAAGATTTCTTCCAACTCTGAAATTCTAGGAACTGAATCTCAGGATATTTGTATATTTATTAAAATTGATTGTTTCACTTTCTTTAAATTAAATAGTAAGTAATTTTTTTTTCTTTCAGATGAAGCAAGTTCATAATGAAAAGGAAAACCAAACCATTATCTCTGAGTTCCTTCTCCTGGGCCTGCCAATCCATCCAGAGATGAAGGCTCCTTTCTATGCCCTCTTCCTGACTATGTATCTTACTACAGTCCTTGGGAACATGCTTATTATCCTCTTGATTCATGTGGATTCCCACCTGCACACACCCATGTATCTGTTCCTCAGCAACCTGTCCTTCTCTGACATATGTTTCTCTTCTGTCACCATTCCCAAACTGCTGGTAAACATGCAAAGCAAAAAACCAGCCATTGCCTATCCTGGCTGCCTGACCCAGATGTACTTCTTCCTTTTTTTTGCAGACTTAGAGAGCTTCCTGCTGGTAGCCATGGCCTATGACCGCTATGTAGCCATCTGCTATCCACTACACTACACAGTCATGATGAACCCCAAGTTGTGCAGCTCTCTTGTGGTGCTTTCCTGGGTCCTTACTGCCTTCCATGCCTTACTGCACACCCTGCTCATGTCTCGATTATCTTTCTGTGTCAACAACATTATCCCCCACTTCTTCTGTGACATGTCTGCCCTACTGAAATTAGCCTGTTCAGACACCCAGCTAAATGAATTGGTAATCTTTGTCATGGGGGGACTGATTTTGGTTGTGCCATTCCTGCTAATTATCACATCTTATGCTCGTATCATCTCTTCTATCCTCAGGGTGCCCTCTGTGAGGGGCATCCGCAAAGCCTTCTCTACTTGTGGTTCCCATCTCTCAGTGGTCTCTCTCTTCTATGGAACAGTCATTGGCCTTTACTTGTGCCCTTCAACAAACAACTCCACAGTCAAGGAGACAGTCATGTCAATCATGTACACTGTGGTAACACCAATGCTAAATCCTTTTATCTATAGTCTGAGGAATCAAGACATGAAAGGAGCCTTCAGGAAGCTTCTGGCTGCAAGAAAATTCCCCTCTCTCTGAGACCATAATGCTGAGCTTTGTAGTACAAGTCTTTCTAATGAGGATAAGAATTTATAGTATGATGCCTGTATAATGACAAATTATCTGATCTTGTTTTTGTTTTCTCCCATTCTTTTCCCAAAATCTTGCGCAGCACTCTCAGATTACTTTTTCTAAAACAACTCTTTTTTAAACCTCTCCCATACTTAAGAACTTTTCAATATTCTGAGCCCCGACTAACTTTTTCTGCTTTATCTCCCATGCTTCCCTACATTCAAAACAAATTGGTCTCCTCATGGCCTCTATTTATCTCTCCATGCTACATTACTTTTGTTATTCAATTTTCTTTATCCTCTAAAATTCAACTAAAATTTCTCTTTATTCATTCATTCAACTCACATTTATTGAATAAATATAATATACTAGACCCTGTATAAGACACCAGTTTCCTAAAGTCTTCCCTGACCGTCCCACAGAGAAATCAATTAACTTTTTTCTGAACTCCTGAATCACTCAGTGTTTATCTCTCATTTAGCAATTCTTTATGTACAAATTGGCAAAAATCTTTCCTACTGTATCTTGAAATTTTATTTAAATACTTCATTATTACTAAACTTCTCACTTGAATATGTCTTGCCTCTGTTGTTTGTAATATACTTTGGAAAAGGAACATGTTAATTGTCACTATCAATAGGTGATGTTAATATAAGATGCCCCAAAAGTCTTAGTGCAATTTTAAGCAACTAAAATTATAATAGCATCTCTGACACAATCATTACTTCTACGATTACAAAACATTTTCACTCTTATTTCTACCCAAAGCTGAGAGAATGCCCTGACTTACACCATCTCCCCAACTCTACACCTAAGTCTCCCATCTGATGCACTGCAGCAGCAGCAGCTGCTCAAAGTCACCTTTGTCAAGCTTGCTAAGCTTGTCCCTCCTACCACTTCTGTAATAATTATTTTTAGATGGCACTTTAATAAATAAATTCTACTACAAAAGAATTAAGAGCTAAAAATTCCTTTAGGATTATAAACTAAGAATCAATAGATAGAATGGAACAATGCTTTAATTTAGCTGTTTACAAAAAAACACAAGGGAACAATTATGTAAATTGAAAAATAATATCAAAGTACTAAAACTTTATTTTTAGTGCATGTCTCAGATATGACCTAAAGGAGTGTTGTGATACAGGAGCCACCTGCCAATGGCTGCTGGAGGTCTAACTCAGACCTGTAGAATAGATCTCTTTATGTAAAAGGATGATGATGATACAAGGAGACTGAGGCAGTTGCTGTTCTCTGTCCTCTCTACTGAGAGGTAGTTGTGTTGTCTGACCTCTCTCCTCTTCCCTCTTGCCTCCAATTTATTTAATTCCCAATGCACAAGGAACATCTGTGAAGGCTGCTTTGCAACTCTTTCAAGTTTATGATTCACAGCCGCGAAGGCTCTCTGAGAACTGACCTCCCCCTTCAAGGTCCTTAACAGAGGAGAAGATTTTTTTTTTATTTTCTTTATATTCATATGCATAATTTTGCCAGATATGCAGATAATAACAACCTTATAACTCTAGTAGCACATTTGGTAAAAGAGAAATGCTTTGAATAGAAACAAAGATTCTATCCAAAGATTCTCAGGTAATGTAGCCATGTAGCATTATTGCCATGCTGCAACAAGAGTGGTTTTCTCTCTCCACTTCCAATGTTATAAGGTTATTAAGGCTAGGCTCAAACTAGCAACAATATTGCTCCCCTCTGCTTTTATATAACTTTTGGAAGCATATCAAAGCATATAAAGTCTGGTACAGTTTGATGAGACAGTTTTCATAGTTGTTGCCTTCACAGCTCAAATACACTGCCTTACTCTCTGTGCTAAAGGTGTAGTTCATTTTTTCCTTTATGTATTTTCTTGACATAAGACAGGGTTATAAGGACTATAAGATCAATATTAACTAACATTGTAACATGGAAGCCCTACAAAAAGCTACTATTACTATAGCTCAGACATGGTACCAATCCAAATTTTCTCCTAGTCTCTCTTTTCCTAGGTTGAGGCAATCCTACCTACATTCACTTTGGCAGGTTATGTGATTTCCAGAGGGGCAGCCTTGTATCTCTCACAGTCCTAGAGATAAATCTTAACTAAGTATTCTCATCAATATTATAATTCATTAGTCTCCCACTCTTGCATGTACACACACACACACACACACACACACACACTGTTCTGAATAATAAATTAGCCATTAATGATTTATCTTCATAAAAATATTTACTGAAAATGAAAAGCAAGCATTAAATATCTATATAACATTCCACCCATAAATCTTAAGTACATTCTCCAATAAATTCAAGTAATATCTGCAGAGAGAATGAGCACACACTTCAAAAATCAGAATAGTAAAGCACCTGTAGAGAGAATTCATGTGACCAGGGCTATTCACACCTATGAAACCACACACTTTAGTGTCCTTTTTCTCTCTTAGGAGTTCTCCATAAAAGTTTCTTGATAAGCATAGTTTCTGTCCTTAACAGATTATTTTGTTGCTAAACTGAGCTGATCCACATTGTGTTTGACTAATATTTTACTGAATGCAATGCCTCAGGTGGATTAGTCAATCTACTAGATGACTTCTCTGATTCTCTATTTAAAAAAAAGAAAATTATTAATATCTTTTTAATACTATCATCATAGACTAATATCTTATATCACTTACCAAGATAAGGTCAAAATGGTACATGACTTAGATAGAAAGAGAGATTTTACAAGAAAATTAGAATGGATATGGAACATATTAGTTATTAGACTTATGGATGGGTCAACAATTTATGAATAAACAAGATACAGTGAACAAAGTAAGGTATAAAATTGATAATCTCAATGACATTAAATTTAAATGCTTTTGTACATGTAAAACAAATGTAGCCAAGATCAGATAAAGATCCCATCTCTAAACTAAAAAATTTTATCAAATCTATAGGTAAAAGTCATTCCCCATTTGATAAGTGGTCAAAAAATATGAACAGGAAATTTTATGATAAATCAAAACCATTTATTAATCATATAAAAATGTTCTAAATTATGATTAACTAGAAAAATACAAATAAAACAACCTTTGAGATATCATTTTATGCCTATCAAATTGATTAAAATGATAAAAGAGGAAAGTGACAAATGTTAAAGAGGATAAGGAAAAATTGGGACAATTCACAGGTAGTGGAATTGTACCTGATCCAACTTCTTGGGAGTACAATATGGAATTACACTCAAAGAGTTATTAAAGTACCTACATTCTTTGACCTAGCAATACCAACATTTGTCTCTTTTTAAATATAATTAGAGGGAAATGAAAAGAAACTACATGTTCTAAAATGTTTATAGCAGCTTTCTTTGTGGTGACAAAGAACTGGAAATTTCAGGGATGCCCATCAATTGGGAAATGGCTGAACAAGCTGTGGTATATGATTGGGATTATACACTACTATGCTATAAGAAATGATGAGTTCACAATAGTTCTAGAAAAACACAAAAATATTTGCATTAAATAAGTAAGAGCAAAATGAGCAAAATCAAAAGAACATTGTATATTGTGACAGAAATATTGTTTTTAAGAACAACTTTAAGTA
This sequence comes from Antechinus flavipes, assembly GCF_016432865.1. Lineage (NCBI taxonomy): Eukaryota > Metazoa > Chordata > Mammalia > Dasyuromorphia > Dasyuridae > Antechinus > Antechinus flavipes. The sequence goes on from NC_067399.1 coordinate 76,028,174, forward strand.
AATACTCTATTTTTTCTAAGTACCCACATTAATTATAAAGGATATATGAAGAAATTTGCTATCTATACCCAGAGAAAGAGCTTATAAATAAAAGTATAAATAAAAAAATACATACATATATTATATATGTGTGTGTATGTGTGTTTCTGTGTGTGTATGTAATGTAGCCATCTCTAGGGCAGGATGGTAACAAAACAAAAAAAGAAAGAAATTACATGACAATTTTGTTATATATTTGAAAAGAATAGCAAATTGTGCATAGTAGATTTGAAGTTTCACTTTAATCATCTTATTTATTGTACTATGTTATGAAAGTGCTTGTTTTATTCAATAAATTAAAAATAGTATCATTTTTCAATAACCTTTCCCTCAACAGAAATATGAGTAAGCAAAACAAATGGACGTACTTACCATATTTGATAGTATGTACTGCATTTAGTACCTGTAGTCCACCACTTTTTTATTCTTTTATTAATTTCTCTCCCACTATTCCCCAAATTGAGCAAATAAATAAATGGAACTCTCAATACCTAGATTCATAGTTGAGTAAAACAAATCCTTACTTTGCCCATGTCCATAAATGTATGTCTTTTTCTATATTTTAATTTCATCACTCCTCTGGCAGTAAAGTGGAATGAAGCACTGGTTCATCATTCGTGGTTTATCATTGCATTAATCAGAGTTCTAAAGTCTCTCAAGCTGTTTATTTCTGTAATGCTGACAGTGATTCTCTACCTTCACCTATTCCATTAACCAGTTTAACACAGTGTCTGTTGGAGTTAGCTGTTTTTCTTTCTCAGCTCAGTGGTGTGGCAGATAGAATGTTGGGCCTGGAGTCAGGAAAGTCTGAATTCATTATTCAGCCATGAACTCTTAATAGTTATATAATCCTAGGCAAGTTTTTTAATCTCTGTCTGCCTTAGTTTCTTCCATTTTAAAATGGAGACAAAAATAGCACCTACTTCACAGGGTTTTTATGAGGAGCAAATGAAATAGTATTTGTAATAAAATACTTAAAAGAGTGCCTGGCACATAGTAGGTGCTTAATAAGTGATTATTCCTTTCTCTTCTTTGTTATGAAGGAGAGGTAAGTTGTGGTAAGAGGTAAAATTAAGAAGAAATGATTAATATAAAAGTAAAAGGACTTAATAAAAACTTTTCCAAGGCAAATATGGTTTTAATTTATAATAAGAAGTACAGAGTCCAAAAAGAGGCATGTAAAAGTCAGACTCATATTCTACCATTGTCAGAGGTCAAGTTACCCCTTGACAGCAGTTATGGTAGCCTAACTGTAGATAGCTATCATATAATCAGAAAGATACTAAACTTGAAGTCAGGAAGACCTGAATTTGAAATCTGTCTCAGATACTTATCAGCTATGTAACCCTGAGCAAGTCCCTTTAAAACCTTTCTTGGTTTCAGCTTCCTCATCTGTAAAATGGGGGCAATACTAGCACCTACTTCACAGGATTGTTGTGATAACTTGTGTTAACTTGTTTAGTGCTTTGCTAATCTTGAAATACATATAAGTACTAGTTATAATTATTATTATCTATCCTATCATGTTCATCTGTTACCTTTGGCTAACGCTACATTCTTATAAGGAAGAAAAAAGGCAATAAACTTTATCCTAAAGTTAGCAAAATTCTCTCCAATTCTAGTCTTTTACAAGATTCTTTCATTCTTTTCCACTTCGAAGTAACAATAGGTCATAAAGCAGAAAAGTAACTTCTTTCTTTTTTTCTATGTTATACTTAGCAAAATATGTTAGAGAACACTGCATAGTTAATTAATTCATTGTGATGATTAATCATCTCAGCAGCAGGTGACAGTAGAGAGCCCTTTAGTTTTTCAGTGGCTAACTAAAATAACCAAGCAACAAATAGTACATAGAGTGAACTAAGATTCCTCTTTGACACAACTCTGACATCTATTCTTTTTCTTCTCCCTTCCTATATCTTTTCTTAGTTCAGCAGGCAGATTATCTCCATGAACAACTCCACTTTAGCTTTTTATTAGTAACCAGATTCTCATCTTTTGCCTATATGGCAAATTATCCCAGAATCATTTCTGGTATCACTATTTCCCTAAAAGTTATTCATCTAAAATTCACCAATCCTTCATAAGCAAATCACTGAAATAAATTGTTCTCTAGCTTCTCTAATATTCTAAAATATGTCATATATAAATGCTCAACTGCCACCTCAGAACTCTGAGTTAAACTTCAATTACTAAATACTTTTCTTAAAACCCTAAGGCAATCTATGCTTTTAAAATAGTGAACTGCCAAGGTACTCCTAACCAATATTTTTCAGAAGCAGAATTATGCTCCATACAAGTGAACTGTCAAGGTTCACCCCCTTTACATTATTCTGTGGGGTTAGAGAAAAAAATCTAGAAACAAAGTTATTGCCCATTAGTTGAAGAATGGTCATTACAATGTGATAGTCTGCAGATGAATGTTAGGAATTATTATAATTTTGTAAGAAGCAACAAATATAAGGAATTCAAAAAAAAACATGGAATGTGTAGACATCAAGAAGAAAACAAAATAGAAATAATAATGTAAATTGTAATTATTCATTACTCATATTTGTTCCAAAGAAGTAACGATGAAACATATCTTTGTCCTCTCAATGAAGTGGTGAGGGGATAAGGTATGTTTAATATTACATACAGTGGTAGATTTGGTCGCCATGTCTACATTGTTTATTTAAATGTTTTTCTTTGTCACGAGGAAAGTTTTTATGGTAATAAGGCATAGTTAAGAGGAAATAACAGATGTATAAAACAAAGACATCCATTAAACTTTTTAAATTAATATAACTCTGAGGTTATATTAAGAGGCATAGTATTTTAAATGAGGGAAATAATAGTCAGACTTTACTCCACCTTGGCTACAACTAAATTTTGTGCCACATTTTAGGCACCCGGGCACTGATAAACAACAATGTACCTGAAAGAGAGATGTCAGGATTTTGAGAGTACTGGGATCCATATTGAAACAACTGGAAGTTTAGGAACTGAAGGGACATTGCTTCTACCTTTTACTTCTATCTCACTCTCTCCTTTTTATAATGAACAGAGGGAATCCTCTGGGAGGTTGTGCTTCCAGGCCAAAGCGAATTCCCTCCTTTCTATCCCACAAATCTTCATCCAGGTAAAATCAGGTTAAAACTGAGATACATGAGTAATCATGAAACAGAAAAGCAGCTACAAAGTAGTAGCCCAAGATATGGATCCTGCTTGTATCCATTTTGTCAGTCATGAGAACATAATTACTATTTGAGCATTTTTACATTATTCTACAGATTTTTGGCATTTACTAGAATGGGCTCCACCTCCTCTACTAGCTGAGTCACACTGCTCAATATCAGGAATTATGGAAGCGCTCTAATAGGTCACAACCCAGAACAGGAGACACAATTATCTATATACAAGAGGTGTTCCCATATGAAGGGTGGCATGGAATAGTGGTTGTTTCCAGATAGCTTGTGAGCAAGGGTATACTAGAGCCAATTCAAACCAACTCACAAAAATTGATTAACTTAGAAATCAGCAAATGTTACAAAGAAGGATTTCATTTCTTATTGATGCTAACTTAAGAAAGTGATGGAGAAAATGTTAATGATACAACTTAAGCTTTAAAATGTATCATGTGTACTTCTTTCCCCTGAATGGGGAGAATAGTTTTTAAACTTTTACCAGAGTATCACTGCATATGGACTTTATCTAAACCAATGAAGATATGGCTCATGATGAAAGGATTTCCCTATAGTGTTATTTGAAATTAAGAGAAAAGCCTAGGAATAGAGAGCCAATATGCTAATGTGAACCTGCTTATTCTAGCTAGCAGGAAAAAATCTAGATGCTGGAAGTTTTATGAATATTACATTTGAAACACAATATCAAGTTTTATATTATAAAACAATTCCATGTTAATTCCTAAACAATGCAATCTGTATTAGACACAAATCATTTTGAGTCAGACATTTCATTGATAATAGAAATTAAAATTTAGTTCAAATATTTCATTTGGCAAATGAGGATTACTGTAACCAAAAAAAGTTACATATAAATTCAGCAGCTGAAACAAAACTAGAACTAGAGATCCTGACTCCAGCAATATTTTTTTACCACATCTCAATGTCTCCAAAATTCTGGTCATCTTTGTATTTATAGTTGACCTCATAGGGATAAAATCTAGAATGTCCTAACCATATAATATCCAATTCATTCATTTAGAAAAGAGATAATGATGAAGACATTAAAAGTTACATATTACAATACATATTATGTCTCTTGAGGTCCGGGAGAGAAGCCAAGTTCAGCAGAGACTCCCTTAAGAGAATAGTAAAGACTCAGATTGGAACACTGTGCATCAAAAAAGTTTCTGTGTCATTATCAGAGTCAGCAATACAGTTAATAAGCCTCTAGGGAAGTCCTGTTTCCTCTAACTTACACTATCCTTTCTTACAACAAAAATTAATTGCATTGGATTGTTCCTTGCACTTAAATTAAATTGACTCAGCAGGGAAAAGCATAACTTCTGGTGACTGAGAGTCTAATTGTGAACCTGGCACAGCAGCCAACCCTGCCCATCAAATTACCCCTACTTAGCCCAAAGCAATGTCTCCTAGGGACAGAATAGATACTTTTCACTAACATGCTCATGCTATTGCATCAGGAAACCATGCTTCTCCACAAAGATCTTAGAAATATTTTAGAATACAAATGCCTCACTCCCCATAAGCATCTATCCCCATCAGAATCCTATTGTAGTATCCCCTAGCTATTTTCAGGTTCTTAAAACCTGGATCTGGGATCCTATCTCCTCATACTAATGCTCACAAACTTCCATTACTGTTGAATCCACTTCCCTGAAAAGCCCAAGCAGTTTTAACATCAGTGACATATCACATTTGTAGGCATGAAAGAGACAACTGACTTAAAATAAACAGGTAAAATAAGATTGTTATGTTAATAAGAAAGTGTTTTAATAGTAATCATTCAAGGTTCTTCCAAAAATAATCCCCCTAACTACCTCCCAACTTTCTGGGTGTCAAAAAGTTTTGAGGTCATCTAGATCCAGGCCCCAAAACTGAAGCATCACCTACTGCTAATAACTATTAGAACATGTTCTAAAGGAGGTAACTTTAGTGGATTAAAAACTTGTTACTAAGATACAAAGAGTGCTCCAGTTGATGTCTAGATAAATGAAGCCTTCTGTTACTTTTTTAATATGCCTAGAGGCTAGATTTGTGATCAATTTCAAAAACTTATTTACTCTTTCAGTATAGATCTATAATATAATTTGATAACAATATTCCTTTTATTTCTGACCCAACTGATCCTCTACAATGTCTCCTCTTTCCTTTATTTCCTCATGTGAATATATCTTAATATATGCTTCTCCACTATACCCTCTTTTATCTGTTCTTTTTTGAATCAGAAATTTCTTTCATTTTACTGTTCTAGTCATGGATCTCACTGCACCAAGTCTCAGTAGGACACCTATGAAGTTAAATTTGTTTCCTTGAATTGATCTTCAGTTTATTTTGTTTGTCACTGATACACAGTGGAGATATATATATATATATATCCATCTGAGGTCAGAGCTGTTATTAACAGGTCCTTTCTTAGATTTGTTCATTTGTGAATTTCTAGTCATCTCTATTATTATTTCTTTTTCCTACATTATAATTCTTACTAATTATATTTAGTTTATTAGATTAAATAAGCTATTTTCTTCCTCTCCTTTTCTTTTCAGTTTAAAGTTTTTTGACCAGATTGGCAGGACTCTAGATAAATATTAGTTTTATTATCTTTTATCTCAAGCAGTTCATTCCTGGCTACAAGTCTGTCATCCCTACTTTTAAAACTATGATATAGAAATCAAAATCCCATTCTCAGACACCATTTTATAAAGCAATTCTCCACTTCCAAAATCTGTCTTTCTTATGCGAAGCCTTTGCCTATTATTAGAAGCATGATTAAAAACACTATCTATATTCCTAAGGTCTTCATGGTTTTTGGACCAAGACTTTGTGTTTTCTTTTATGTTATCTAAATTTCATCTGGAGACATAGTTTGTTCCCATGATTCCCAGATCTATATGTCCAGTCCTGGTCTCTTCTCTGCTCATATATATTTTATATCAAATTGCCTACTATTTTAGTAAGAAAGAAGGGGAAGAAGGGAGGGAGAAAAATTCAAAACTCAAAATTTTGCAAAAATGACAGCTAAATAATTTGAAACTATGCCCAAAGGACTATAAAACTCAGCATACCCTTTGATCTAGCATTGTCACTACTAGGTCTATATTCCCAAAAGATCATAAAAGAGGGAAAAGAATTCACATGTGCAAAAATGTTTATAGCAGCTCTTTTTGTGGTGGCAAGGAATTGGAAACTGAGTGGATACCCATCAATTGGAGAATAGCTAGTATATAAATTATGGTATATGAATATCATATGAATATGAACAAAATAATTATTGTTCTATAAGAAATTATGAACAGGCTTGTAAAGGGATGAATCTCTGAGCAGATGCTCTTGGATAACTGAGCACTTAAGGCTAATTACCAATTGGACAATACTCTATTAGCATCCGCTTGGAAAATGGTCTGTCCCACCAGTCTGTGCTGGCTCAATCTGTTGGTTTATAGAGAGATTTGAAGGAGGGATTAAAGGGTGGAGTAGAATGAATGAGAGTGACTCCGGATGGTAGGAAAAAGAGGAGATTCGTGTGTCCACTCTCTCTCCTCTCCCTTCGACAAAGAATAAAGACCAAGGACTTTTGCTTATCCTGACTCCGGCTGATTCTAAAGTATCCGGGGTGTTAACACATTTTTCACACAGGCTAATTTCAGAAAAGCTTGAAAAAACTTACATGAATTGATGCTGAGTGAATGTTGAGCAGAACCAGAAGAATATTCTACACAATAATAGCAAGATCATCCAATGGTCAGCTATGATAGTTTTAGCTCTTATTCTCAGCAATTCAGTGATCCCAGACAATTGCAATAGATTTGGAAAGGAAAATGCCATCTGCCTCCAGAGAACTATTTTTGTTGTTGTTGTTTGTTTGTTTGCTTGTCTTTCTGGTAGTTTTTCCCTTTTGTTCTAATTTTTTCTTTCACAACACAATTAATATGAAAATGTGTTTTAAATGATTGTACATGTATAATCTATGTCAGATTGTTTCCTGTCTTGAGGAAGAGAGAGGTAAGAGAGAGGGAGCAAAAATTTGCAACTCCAAATCTTATAAAATGAATGTTGAAAACTATCTTTATATGTAATTGGAAAATAAATGACCATTGAGAAAAAAATGGTAAAAATTGTCCACATACAATTGGGGGGAAATAGCATGAAAAGGCAGAGAGAGAGAGAGAGAGAGAGAGAGAGAGAGAGAGAGAGAGAGAGAGAGAGAGAGAGAGAGAGAACTTCGACCTTTTAATTGCCTTCATTAGCAGACCTCACTATTATTATTCTGTCTAGCTTCCTTCTCAAATGGCTATCACATGCTAATGTTTCTAGTCATTTAAAAGATACATAGACTTAAATAACAAAGTTATAGGTACTATTTTTGTTCTTAGTTCTTTAATGATCTCTGATTTTAATGCTGTAGTTACTACCCTTCCCTGATATGGGATGCAATTCCTTTATGACTTAAAAGACTTGGGAGAAAGGCTGTGACCAAAAATTCATCACTCTGTGGCCAGTTTGGTAATACATCTTGCCAAATTTAGTGAGGCTGGTCCTCAGATGACAAAAATCTATCACAAGACCCAAACACAGTCTTTTTAAGCATGATATAATTTTTTCACAACTCATACTCTGCTAAAATAGCAGAGCAGTGTCAGTCAGTAGGATGAAAAATTTTAAGCTCTTATTATGTACCACGCAGTGTGCTAAATATTGGAGATTAAAAAAAAAAAAAAAAAAAAGGTAAAAAGAGTTCCTTCCCTCAAAGAGAGTGTGTTCTGAGGGGAAAGGGAGGAAGACAACATAGAAAAAACAATAAACAAATAAATACATAAGTGGGTGAATAAATAAATAAATATAACATACTTGAATACTGCATTGAAATAGGAATTTATTGAAAGTGTAGTTAAAAATAATATTTTGCGTACCATCACCATCTGCATAAAGCAACTAATCATTTTGAGATTATTATTTTTAGCAATTAATTGATTTTACTTACAAAGACAAACATAGCTTAAGATTACAAAATCCAAAACTTAGAAATTAAATTTTATTATGCATATAATTATATGCATATATGAGATGTAAATATTATATGTGTATATTGTATTGTATATTATAAATATTATATGTATATATAATAAATATAAATATATATAATAAATAATATATAAATATAATAGTAACATATGTTGCTAATCAGACCAAATCTAAAGTATTATATCTATGCCTATCATTCTCTCTCTCCTTATCTTTCTCCCACATGGCTTCCCAGGCTTCCCTTAAGTCCTAACCAAAGACCTACCTTTTCCAAGAACACTTTCCCAGTCCTTCTTCATCTTAGTAGCCTTCCTTTGAATCTAATTTCAATTTATCCTTTAAGTTTCTTCCCCCTTTTTTTTACAGTTGTTAATGTTTTCTCCATTGGGTTGTGAGCTCTTTGAGAAGAATGTTTTTCTAGGCACTGACCCACACTTAACAACGTACACCAAGATTAGGTCAAAATGGGTTCATGACCTAGGCATAAAGAATGAGATTATAAATAAATTGGAAGGGCATAGGATAGTTTACCTCTCAGACTTGTGGAAGAGGGAGGAATTTATGACCAAAGAAGAACTAGAGATCACTATTGACCAAAAATAGAAATTTTGATTATATCAAATTGAAAAGTTTTTATACAAACAAAACAAATGCAGACAAGATTAGAAGGGAAACAATAAACTGGGAAAACATTTTTACAGTCAAAGGTTCTGATAAAGGCCTCATTTCCAAAATATATAGAGAATTGACTCTAATTTATAAGAAATCAAGCCATTCTCCAATTGACAAATGGTCAAAGGATATGAACAGACAATTCTCAGATGAAGAAATTGAAACTATTTATAGATATATGAAAAGATGCTCCAAGCCATTATTAATCAGAGAAATGCAAATTAAGACAACTCTGAGATACCACTACACACCTGTCAGATTGGTTAGAATGACAGGGAAAGATAATGCAGAATGTTGGAGGGGATGTGGGAAAACAGGGAGACTGATACATTATTGGTGGAATTGTGAACACATCCAGCCATTCTGGAGAGCAATTTAGAACTATGCTCAAAAAGTTATCAAACTGTGCATACCCTTTGATCCAGCAGTGTTTCTACTGGGCTTATACCCCAAAGAGATACTAAAGAAGGGAAAGGGACCTGTATGTGCCAAAATGTTTGTGGCAGCCCTGTTTGTAGTGGCTAGAAACTGGAAAATGAATGGATGCCCATAATTGGAGAATGGTTGAGTAAATTGTGGTATATGAACATTATGGAATATTATTGTTCTGTAAGGAATGACCAGCAGGATGAATACAGAGAGGATTGGAGAGACTTACATGAACTGATGCTAAGTGAAATGAGCAGAACCAGGAGATCATTATATACCTCTATACACATGTATACATGATATATACATGATACTGTCTGAGGATGTATTCTGATGGAAGTGGATCTCTTCGATAAAGAGAGTTAATTCAGTTTCAATTGATCAAGGATGGACAGAAGCAGCTACACCCAAAGAAAGGACACTGGGAAATGAATATAAACTGCTTGCATTTTTGTTTTTCTTCCCAGAATATTTATACCTTCGGAATCCAATTCTCCCCGTGCAACAAGAAAACTGTTCAGTTCTGCATACATATATTGTATCTAGGATATACTGTAACCTATTTAACATGTAAAGGACTCCTTGCCATCTGGGGGAGGGGGTGGAGGGAGGAAGGGGAAAAATCGGAACAGAAGTGAGTGCAAGGGATAATGCTGTAAAAAATTACCCTGGCATGGGTTCTGTCAATAAAAAGTTATTTTAAAAAAGAGAGAGAGAGAGAGAGAGAAGTGTTTTTGCTCTGTGTGTGTGTGTGTTGTGTATGTATGTATGTGTCCTTAGCACTTAACATAATTCCTGGTATACAATAAATTTTTATTTGACTTACTAACTAAAACTAGATTCTCAGGTACTATAGAAGAAGACAAGCTCTGATGGAATTTTATCAGTGCCTAATGCTTCATAAATGCTTGTTGATTTGATGGCTTGAGGACTTGGAAAAACTGAAACATATTCTGAGGAGATCTATTGGTGCTGTGAGGGAGCATTTGGTTCCAGTCAGAGTGAGAACACTCACACAAGATTCTCTTTAAGTCAAAGCTTTATTTTGTCAAAGTATAGAGAACTCCCAGGAAGCTAGAAACTTCTATAGCTGGAATGTTCCCCTCCTCCTAAGATTAATCAAGAGTTCACTTAAGCTTGAAATCACGAGAAAACATAATGTCCTGGCACAATTACTAGGGCATTGTGAACTTTAAATAAGATGAGTCTCTAGAAACTAACAACATGCTTTAGAGTCAGATCATAGAAAGCAGAAACCAGGGTTGGTTACAGAACAATGCTTTTCATAATAATATGGTTTTAGGATATATAAGCAACATGATTTCTCTCTATAAATGGCTCTTTTGAATTATCAGCAATCCTGTCTCTTTATTTTGAACTGCCACTAGCCCATTTGTGTTGTGCTGGTCACAAACCAAAGCATTGGGACAAATGGCATGGGTAACTAACTGGCAATTAGGGTCAGGGGGAAGAAAGCTTATATGCCATAATTTTGGTTCTAAGTCATGTTAGTAGTACTGAGACTGCTAGAAACAGAATCTTTTTCAGACAATAGCTTAGTCTTAGGGTCTAATAAAAACAGAGTTTGTCAAAACAGCAACTTGGTTGCCTGGGTTCAAGGAACAGTTTACAGAGTAAGTGTTCCTTTTGTGTTCCCAGCAAGTCTAAGCAGACTTATATTAGTGATTTTAGGAAATGTTTATGTTAGATTTGGATAGAGAGCATTCCAGACATGGGAAATACCTAATGCAGAGCCACATGAGAGTATTGTGTACATGGAATGGCAGATAGATTCACATGTATATGTAGAGGGGGAAAAGAAAATTGAAAAGATAACAAGGGCCCAATTTGTGAATATTTCTAAAAACTAAACAGAGGACTTTATTTTGGCCTCAGAAAAAACTATTACCAGAAAGTAATAATAGTCTTGGTCCCGAGAGCTACTTTCCTTGACCAACCACAGATTTGAAATCTGTTCTTAATACTGCATCCCACTTTCATTAAGCCATTAATATAAAGCCCAAAGTTTGGATATCTTGAGCAGAGCCCTGTGCACAATACTTCATCCCTATTTGTATACTTTCTTCCATTAGCATATGGCATAGGAAGGAACATGTACAAAATTGAGATAGTACCTGAAATTCTCTTTATTAAAAATTTCCTCAAAAACATACCTAATTGAACTAAGGTCAAAAAAAGCAAAGAATACAAAAGCATCTTTAATAATTTCTCAAAAGTTACACTATTGTCCTAATAGCTATATCCATTCCATTCATTGGTCTTTGTAACTTTTCTCGATACACCTGCTTCTCCATCTGCCCCTACAAACATTTCATTCATATCAGTAAAGTAGCTAACTGCACAAAAAACAGAGCAATAACATATCAAGTTGGTGTGAAGGAAAAATAATTGCTGTTTGAAGATAATCTATGAACTAAAGTCCACCTACAGAATATAAACTGACTTTACACATTGCAGCTAGACTTAATTTCCTTTAAGTCTTTTATGATTCTAGGCAGAGGTCTGCTCCATTATTTCTAGCTCACACAGCTTACATGTTGCTTAATCTCCTGAAGTTAATACTAGTTCTTATGACTGGATATTTTACATAGGCTTGATGATATAAATGCTTAACACATAATACAATTCAATGAACTATGTCGACATACTTACTTGACCTTGAGTAACTTATTTATTTAATCCTTCTGAGCCTTATAGAAAGGGGTATAAATTAACTGGAGCTATTTGAGAAAGGAAAAATGAGAAAAATGTATTGTATCAAGAGATAAATGAGAAAGATTTTCTTGGGGAGTGGATAAAAGTTTTTAAGATAATTCCAACCAAATTGCACAAATGTTTTGAATAATCATGGACTAGAAATAAATATATAATCTACAAATTTAATTGTTTTGAAGGACATTAATTTAAATAGGAATTCTAGCATGACAACTTTTTTGTGTAAAGAAATTTTTTCATTACAATGCATTCAATTACAACATATAGTTAAAAAACAAACAAATGTAATGCTCTAATTCCAGTCTGCTAGAAAAAAGCAACATATAGGATTGTGATTAAAAGGAATAATCCTTTTAATTTTAAGAATTTGAAATCAAGCCCATAACTGTGACCTTTAAGTTTGAATACCATTCTAACCAAAGCTTAGAAACTTATTGACATTTCATTTTAATATGATAATGAATCAAAAAATTAAAATTGGTTCTCATTCATTCTGAAGAAAAAAGTTATCAGATAGTCAATCATTTACTTTTGCTATGGGCGAGGCACTATGCTAAGTGCAAGGAGTATGAAGAAAAACAAAACAGTTATATCAGGAGTCTAGACCCAAGATCATCAAAGATAATTAAAAGAGTTCAAGTATATTTTTAAAAGCTAAAGCTAGACAAAGAGGGCTATCCATTATTAAACTCAATGGCAGGGTTTTTTTTTATTTTTAATCTCTGTTATAAGATATTATTTGCTAAATAGGAGGAAGGAACACATTTCAATATGAAGGTTAAAGTAAAAGTAAAGAGAAATTCTAGAAATATACAATCCACTTAAGTCAGATTAATACATGTAATATAGCAATGGAGGGTTGGGGATAAAGTTCTGAAGAGCTTGTACAATCATGATAGGAGCTCTTTGCTTTAAGTTGCCCAATTCCTTGATTATCTTTAAACACACATGCCTAAATCAATAATGTAGGCCTCTCCACCTATCCTTTCCTAGGTAATGCCAATAAGACTTAAGTGGGTGGTTTATAGTACTAGATAGTAATCCCCTAGGGTGTGAACCAAGAATGTATTTGGACCAATAGGACTGCTTTGACAATATGATTCTCTTTTTCATATCCATTTAACCCATCTTTTGATTTCTTCCCAAGAAAAGACAACAGACTGTCTCCTATTGGACAGTTTTAGATTTTTTCCTCTACAGTACTTCCTAGCTGCCAGAATTCTTGGTCTTGACATAAGGGAAAACTATCCAAAGTTCAACTGCTCCTGACCATGAGAAGAGACTTATATAGGAAGGAGAACTGGAAAGTCAGATAAGGAGGAAAAACAAAGGAGGAATCCAAGTAGAATAGAAGAAGAAACCATTGCGAGCAATCACCTGCAAGATACAACAGAAACTGAAAAACAAGCCATGAGGACCTGTCAGAGTATTAAATTTGAATCTGTGCAATGACTATGCCCCAATGAGAGGATCCATAATTCCAATATTGGGAAAACCTATTGGAAGATCAGACCTGATCCTATGACCCAAGCAAAACTTTTAGTAGTTATTAGTTATAACTAAAATGGTTAGGTGTGAAAGATTACTTGTTTCTTTTCTTAATTTCTTTGAGAAAGCAGGGACTATTTTAATTTTCTATTTGTATCCTCATTATTTAGCTCTGTGTTTTCACATAGTAAACACTCAATAAATGTTTTATTCATTCATTATCTTTTACTTTTTATTTAGATAGCATTCACCTTTGATTAAAAAAAAAAAACTGACAAATAGAAACCCTAAGTAAAGTTATATTGACATAGTAGAAATCCCAATAGTAATAGAGACGCCAATACTTTTTAAGGAACTTCAGACCACCTGGCCTTAGGAATAATGTCTCCTTAAAATGTAGCTTTTGGAAGTGATACTGCACAACCTTGGAGAATGTTTGTGGAAAAAAAAGAGTTAGCCTTGACATCTTTATTCCACCAAGCTATCCATCAAGATGTCTGGCTTGTTATCCAAAAGTCTAGATTGCTATCCCAGATCTGGACTCAAAAAAATAAGCATTTCTTAGTTTCATGAAAAGAAAGAGGGGTCATTATTAACTTCCAATACCAAACTTCCTATCAATCATGTTGACCCCAATCTCATGATGTTTACCCTGCTCTATTCTTTGATCCATACTCTCCAAATCCCTATAAATTTACCTGTTTGCTCCCTGCTCTTTGCTATCTTACTGTCTTGGAATTTAGCCCACTTTAATGATCATTACACTTATAATAAAACTCTTCCTTTTGACTAGGAGATTCCTTCAAATTTTTTTGAGATGCCTGCAACACTGGTATGAAATTTCAATATTTTGAGGTCCTCCCTGAGTCCCAGCAATACTTTATTTAGTTTTCATATATTTAGATAAAATGAGAGAGCATGCTTTGTTTTAGAGAGGTTAAATATTTGATCCAGACATAGAGATGGCTAGACCTCAAGGCATTACAATAATGAGAGGTGCCAGTGTTGGACAATTAACTATTAGCAGTCTGGCCAAAAAAAAAAAATCCAAAATCCAAATAGCTAAATTTAAAAAACATGAAGTGATAGTAACTACAATCTGGAAACCAGAAAATGACAATTATTTTTCTTTTTCTGAAGGTAGCTATTTGACAAAAGGTTTGGGAAAGAAAGCTTATTATCCCAAGCATCTAAAAGAGAGAGACTATGTTACTTGGGAAAGGAATGAAGGCTAAGTGAACTGCTAGGGAAGCTCCACACTAAGGAAATACAGGGCAGGGAGGGGAAGGGGAGGGATGGGGAAGTTGTCTAGGATTTTCAGACAGGGAATGATTGATAGTTAATTACTTTTATTTGGAATTGCACCAAAATTTTTGGTTCCTAAGACCAATGGATAACTATTATACTTTAAAAGTGAGAAAGCCATGGGATTTAAGCATGGGATCAAGAGTTAGCAGTTCTTGTAACTTTCTCGGGCATATAAGGAGATAAACTCCTAAATTTAGACTCACAATCTGTTTTTGTTAAACTGTATTTTCAGTATGTTGGGCCAAGAATGTCTTTCCTATCAATGCAACTAGGTAGTTATATGTGACAATTTCATTCAGGAGCTTTAGTTGTTTTGTTTTGTTTTTCATGTTCACTTACTTAGAAGAAAACATATGCAGTGAATCAAGTATACTTCACTATGCCTATTATTATTTTTTATTTTTATGTTATTTTAAAATATTTTTATTTAATTTTCTTTTGATTCTGAATCCTTTTAAAATAATGTTTCAGCTTTCAAGTTAATTTTTATTTGCTTTAATTTTATTTTTTATATTTTTAAATCTGGTTTTAATTTTAAGCTTTATTTAGCATCCTAGGATGGTCCATTGTCTCTCTCATTCTATTGTTAGCATTCTGCTATATGGTTGTATTATTACTTCTCTATGAAAGAACTTATTTCAATGATATAATAGTTAAATTATGATTTAAAATGCAATTATTATGAGATTTTTATTATTGTTACTAGTAACTATTACTAATATTAGTTACTAATTAGTAATAGTTAATATTATATTAGTAGTAGTTTATATATTTAACTGAGACTATTGTATCATTTACATACAACTTTGCTTTATTTTGTCATTGTAATATATTTTATATCTGGCATTTAACTCAACATTATGAGTTTGTTGAATAATAGTAGCATAGATCAAACTATAGATGTTCCGTAGAACAGATTTTTGAGCTTTAAAAGTATGATGTTTTCTTGTAGAAAATCATAGCAATGTCCTGACTCTAGGAATGGATCCAGAAAATAAAAATATATTTTAAGCACCCCAAAAAAAGACACTTGAAAGAGTTGGAAGATTATAGTAAAATTCATAGCAAAGTCAGAATAAGGGAGAGTTTTCAGACAGGACTGTATGTATTACTTGATCTGTTTAGTTATATTTAATTATAGCATATGCAGACAATAGGAAACAGTACCTGAGAACTGACCCCCATCCCATTCCCCCAGGAGAAAAAAATCAGCCAGAGAATAGAGGCCACAGTAAGCAAATGGATCTTGGCAGCAAAAATTTGGGAATAGGTATTAATCTTTGGCTCAAAGAATCAATTACATGAGACTCTCTCCTCACTGATGGAGACGAATTACTCGATTACATCTAAGTAAGGAAAGCTGAAGAAAATGTTTTCTGGCTTCCAACTTCAACAGAGATATGCCATTTCATCATATCCTTGGTCAATGCTTAATGAGAGAAGAAGGTTCTGAGAAAATCCCAACAAATAGAGAAGCTACCTATCTCTGTCATGTCCTTATCCCCAGCTTGTTTTTTTTCACATGGGAAATTTATAGCATATGTTTAAGATTAACATCAACAATACAATAGCTCAAAATAAAGACTGGAGCAGAGTTAAGGAAAAAATAGTAATTTTTTTCATACAAATGAGGTGCAGAGGAAGAATAGACACGGATGCATTAGAGGGGGAGGAGGGCTTGTAGTTCTGAAAACCTACTTACATTCAGAATGGGTTTTAAATAGGCAACATTTTATATTTATAAATGTACAAGCTTGTTCACAAAGATATAATGTTATTTAGATATGTTATTAAAATACACTCTTGGTCATAAAAATATTTCACTATGCACACATATACTATATAAATTCTATATCCATTTCTGAAGCCTCCAAGTGAATTTCAAGGCTCACTGGCCCATCTGAGAGCTCGGTACCATTATTTTGTTCTTCACACTGTGCCAATAGGCTAAGTGTCATGGTCCTGCAGCTAATTCTCAAATAATATAATTCAGAAATAAGGAGGTAGGGATGGGCAAACAGAGAAGCCAAGGGTGAGGCAAGAAGACAAAGGAGGCATTCATTTGTGGGAAGAGGTTAAATAAATAGCAAAGCAAGTTAGAACAGAATTAAAGCAAAGGATCAACAGGGATAGGAAAGATATGTGTATGTCTATGTATGGGAGTATGTATGTATGCATGTATGTGTATATGTATACTTACATATGTGTATATATAAATGTTTCTTTTCTTAACTATAGCCTATTTGGGGTAGGGGTAGGGATAAAAGGGAAAAACAAAGAATAAAGTAGTGCCTGGCGCATGAACACTTAATAATAGTTGTTGTATATCTCCACAATCTATAAGTTATGCTACCTACCTGATGGACAATGATATCTATATGAAACAGTGGCTCAGTGACACTTCCAATGAAGGAGACACTGCACTATAATCTAATAGGGAGGCTTAAGTACAATTCCAAAAAGGGAGAAAACTGACTGAACCCAAACTATCCTATTCTGCCTAGATTTCAGTCATAAAGTTCTAAGTATAGGTGCTCCACAGAGCCTAAAAATACTATTAACCAGCTTGGGTTCTCCACAAGCTCAGGTATAGGAATTCAGGCTTAGTTTTCACAGGGACCATGATCAGCCCATACTCACCATGGTGTGTAGATAGAGTCAGATCAGCAAATCATAGGAAAGGCCAGTCTCTTCTATTCATGACCAAACTAACATATCATTCAACCTATGAGGTATTTGCATATATAGCTAGACAAAAATACTACTAACCAGTATGCCATGTCTTGCATGTGATTGCACATTTAGTGTTTATATTAATGATTGAATACCATGATTAAATACCATGAGTTGTATTGGTATAATTCTGCTATTTGTGTTTGATTATGGAATATTGTAATATATATTCTATAGCTAGAATTTTAATATATTCATTTTTCTGTTGCTACTTACATTACAAATACGCAAGCAATTTTACAGACTTATTGATATATTGCTTGTTGGCAATGTTTTGTTAAATTTGTTTTCTTATGTTCTGTGGATATGAAAATACTGTAGTGATTTGTAATATATGCTATCCATAATTTGGACATCATTCCTGAATCAGGTTTGTTTTGCACTGTATTATGTCTATAGCACATATTGCAGGACTCCCTAAAATCTCAGTTGGCCCAAAGTCAATTATGGGCAGATTATCCAATCTAGTTCCCAATCTATTTGGGAAAAGATTTATAGATAGGAGAATTAAGAGTTAATAAGAGTAATGAAGGCAAGCAACACTTAAAAAAAAAAAAAAAAAAAAAAGGAAACACACATCCCATTCTGCTATTGCCTTGGGATTTCTAGTGGGAGAGGTAGAAAGTTTGTAATCTAATTTTCAAGAACTAGCATGTATGTAAAGTTATTTCAAATGCTAATCAATAGGAACTGACTCTTTATTGTAATGGGCTGAAGCTCAAGTTGATGCACTGAGGTCCCAAGTACGTGAGGCTAAATAGTAATTGGACTACACTCTATTATATATATGCTTGGAGAAAGAATGGTCCCCGCCCACTCTTTGTGCAAGTCCTGATGTGTTGTATAGGAAATGACAATTTGGGTGGGAAGAGGCTGAGGAGCAGGAAGAGAGGCAGGGAGGGACTGCTAGCTGGCTTCTTGTCGCAGCTGCTCACATTGCTATCATGATCTCCCTTCACCTCTGCTGGCTGGGTCCTGTTGCAGCTGCTCACATTGCTAATCCCCCTTCACCTCAAAAAGAATAAAGATTGAAGATTTTCCCTTAACCTGAATTCCTGACTCCAGCTGATTTTAAAATATGCGGTCATCACATTTGGCGCCCAACGTGGGGCTGTTTCTCATTCCCTGTGGCAAAACTGTCCATTCATATCTTTTGTAAAGCTAAGTTAAAGCTGGGCAATGAAAAGGCAAATCTTTTCATATCCTCCTATGCCAGACATGTAGGTGTCTGCTTTAATCTTTGGCCAGTGACTGGGCCAATTGGCACCTCTAATGACAGTACAATCTGCACCTGTGTCTACCAATCCTTCTAATGGTAGGCCATTTATATAGATCATGAGCATAGGTCGGTCAGCTGTTACAGCTGCTGTCCAGTATATTTCTGGATTTTGTGGTCTGGAGCCAGAATCTGAGTGACTATCACCAGGTTGCTTATTAGGATTCTGTATGAGTAAACCTGATGCTACTACTCCTGGGTGATAAGTCACACATTATCTACCTGTATTAGTGACTGGGATATTATCTACACAGTCCCCAGTTTCCCACATCAGTGTGTGGATGGACACTGTTTTGTACGCCATTCTTTCTCCAAGCATATATTTTAATAGAATATGGTCCAATTACTATTTAGCCTCACGTGCTTAGGATCTTAATGCATCAACTCAAGCTTCAGCCCATTAACATCTCATGGCCTCAGATTTCAAATTCTCTAGTTTCCTTAAATTATCCCTTAAAATGTTGATCCTTAATAGAAGTTTCTAGAAGTCTCAGAATTTCAGTAGAAAATCCTGTTTAACTCATGAAGTATTCATAGTGAAGAGTAGTTACTTACTCAAGATTATACATAAAGCAGTGGAAAATTACACTATTCTATATCATGGGCTGGTAGAACATTTAGTGCTTTTGCAGATGTGAACTATCAGTCACTCTGGTTCTTGATTAACATACTATTCCTCCCTAGCCTATGATTAACAATAATCAATGAAGTACTTGCACCTTGAGTATCTTACTTTATCATCAAAATTGTGCAATTACCAAGAATATCTTGTCCATAAAGTTGACTTAAGAGTGTGATCAGGTCTTTGGTGACTTGACCAGAGGGTCTTGTTATAAAGATTTTTTTATGATCTAAAAATCTCACAGCTCCTGAATTCTATCTCAGAAAATAAAGCATGGTCACCTTGGGGTAAATCTCTCAGGTCCAGTATAGGGATAGAAAGTGGATTCAAGTAAAAAATTGGTCCATCAGGAATTATTAGTAATGTTCAGTTATTCAAGGGCCTAAGTGCCCTCCAGGCTGGTAAATTAGAATGAGCTAATCATACTGGACCATATCCTGAAACAGCACAATCACAAAATTGTCTTAATCTATACACCTTCTGCCATCTAGAGACAAAATGAATTTGGAAACAACACATAGGCTCAAAGACTAAGAGCAGAAAGGTGGCTTAGCTAGTTTAACCCTTTCTTTATATGGATAAGAAAACTAATACCTAGGAAGTCCAAGTGACTTTTCCACAATTACACTAAAAATATGCACAAGATATGAATACTGGTCCTCTGATTCCACAGCCATTGTTGTCATTATATCATGCTTCTTCTTCCTAAAAGATAAGAGCTCACAAATATTGCTGTTTAGGGATTATCAGTTTTCAAGTTTTTCCATATACCAAAATATCACACTTCCTCCAGGTGATAACACCAAATCAAAAAGGCTTTGATCAAGAATAGCTTCTTCCTCAGATTACAATAATTGTGCTTTGCTATAGAGTGCTTATGATTAGGAAAGAGTTCAGGGAACAAGCAAGATGAAGAGAATGTTCTAGAAGACAGTGGCTAATGGATATATTGGTAGCATCCATCTCTGCCACAAATGATCACTGTATGCTAAAAAGAGAACTACACCTTTTTTTAATGATTTTTTTCATGGCTGAGTGGAAAGCTGGAAAGAAAATTTTATGATAAATCTCCAGTAATGCCTCCCACAATATGCAGGTCATTCCAGTTCTTATTAAATATTCCATCAGCATACATCTTCTAAATTCCTAACCCCTTAGTTCCTTAAGAAATGACTCCTAGTCTTTGGCTCATCCAAACTAGACATTTGTACATATTCTTTAGAAGTGACTTACTCAGACATGAACTAGCTACAGTCAGCAGAAGTGTTAATATTAGATCTAAAATACATCAATATGATGTCCAAATTATATTGTCGTTCCCTGGTTAAGTCAGGTAGATCATGGCACAAACATCAGACAATGGAATATGTCAATTTCTTATAGAGTGAAAATGGCAGCAGGTGATAAAACTAGTGAAAGCAGGTCTGCAGTGTGGTCTAACTTGTGCTATAGCAATTTGTTGTTTTTAAATGTAACCCACCCTAGCTGGTTCATCAGATTGGGAAAATTTTAAATTGTAATTATGTAGAAATCCTGGAAATAATTAGAAAACCAGAATTCCCCATTTTTCCATTTCACAAATATTAAAAGACTTGGAGGGAAAAAGTTTACTTACCTAAATCTCTGGAGTTTAATGAAAAATTCCAAAAGGATACCTGAATTAGGGCATAGGCATAGGAAATTTGGATTTCTAGAATAAAGTCTGCAACACAGTTATCGATCTGAATTATGGACAAGGTTTCAAATTCAAGGGGTAGATTATGCTTACAAATATCTAGTATTTTTAGAGAACTCTGGATAGGGATTAACCAAAGCAGTACTATTGTTTGTAGCCAATAGGATGGCACTATAGCAGTGCTGCATGCAGAATTCCAAGCTAAATGTAATTTGCCTAGTTCTCCCAAAAAAAAAATAACTTAATTATAGTCATCAGATTATGAGTATCATCAGCCATTTTTGATTTAGAAGAGTTCTTTTGGTTTAGGAAAAACACTTTTTTATGTCCTCCCATTTAAATCTTCAATTGCTTTTGTGATTAGGCCAGTCAATCACAGAGTATTTAAGTGTCAGGCATTAGGAAAAATCAGAAGGGTCACCCACTTATCTATGGCCCTATTTTAAGTTTACCTTGGGGTTGGTTCAGGATTTCTTACCATTAGACTACCCTATAGTCCCTGAATTTCCTCAAGACCTTGAATTAGCACCTGAAGCTAATGTAGTTGGGTAACTCAGTATTTGGGGAATATTTGCTTGACTGGCAAACATGTGATGATTAAGCATACCTAATAGAATTTTGAATGAGATCCTTTATAATAAAGTACTTCCACTGACCTAGGTCTTTTAGGCCCTAGAACAAGAAAATGGGCTGGCAGTGCCCCAGCATCCAACAAAATAAGAATCATCTCCCTTCTAGTTTATTTTTCTGCTTCAAAAAACACAACTGAACCAGGAATCTACTCATCTGCATTTCAAAATTCAGCATCTATAGTAGATTTTTATACTTTAGGCATAAGAAGACATAGGGCTTAGGACAAAAGCATGTTTCTTTCTATGAGCCTTAGAAAATTATGGCTCTCTGGTGAAGGCAATTTTGTCTAAATTAAGTTCATTAATAAGCTTTACTAATTTAGTCTGTGGTTATCTTTATCATACTCAAAATCTTGACTATCCTAAAAACGAAAGCATATTCCCTCTACAATCCAATCCCTTAAGCATTCATAAAAATTTGTCAAATGTCAGTGTTAAATCTCAAAGTCACTTCATATGCTGAATTTCTGCCATAAAACAATAAAAATATGCTATTAGGTAACTGGCTGGTATCATCAAGATATCATTTAGCAGTCCATTTGAATGAATAATCTAACTAGCAGAAATCCCATCCTTGGGTGATCCATGAAGAAATTCCACAAGCTGGTTTTCAGATATAAATTCATCAAAGTCAAAATCTCAGAAATTACAAGAACTCTGAAAATTTATCTAAGAAACAGCTTTGAAAAAACTGTTGCAACAGCTCCTACAACTAAGGATTTTTTATCATCTTTCCATATGACCTGCCATTTTCTCATCATATTCAATCTACCTGTGCCTGACATGTGGTGATATGTTTCATACATTTCTCTGTATCTACTAAAAGTCCTGGGATTAACATACTCCTTCCATCCACAAAGGAGGATGGAGAAGTCAGATGGATAAAGCAAAAAACTGTCACAGTTCAAAAGGAAAAACAACACTCCAAATGAGCAAAAGTCTGCAAACAAACCAAGGTTAGTATTTCAACAATATAAAGAGAACAATCTATAATAAAAATCAGTTAAAAGGAAAAGCATTAACATGGGGAAATGAACTAAACTATTCCATAAGCATTAAACCCACACAAATATACCACAAATATAATAAAAACAAGGGACAAAAGGTTGGAAAGGAAAAATCAATTTCTAGAGGGTTCACGCATAACAATAATAAGCACTGTTTTCTTATAACTTGTGAGCTGTCTTCAATCATAACCATCGATTCAATCACTGATGAGGCATAACAAAGAAAAAGATGAAACTTATAAGATGATATCTCAAATTACAGAAAGGCATTGTACTTTCAAATTAGAATAAATAATTTGATCTCAAATGCCAAGAATCAGAAAGACTTGTGATTTCAGCAATGTAAGGTATTCCCTAAGAGAGATTTCTTCTACTAATCAACTCTGCAATTTGCTGTCTTAGAAAGTTGCCTAGGATCTTGAGAGGCTATAATTTGCCCACAACTACATAGGCATGAGTTTAATTCTTTGATGCAAACTGTTTCCATTATGCTATGTTCTCACTTAAATCACTCTTGCTTGTTAAAAGAAGAAAATTTATAGTGAATAAAAAAGGATAGAAAAATAAAGTTTCTGAATCAGTTTTTTGAAAGGTCATCAAATTTTTCTTATGTTTCCCAAAAGCCTTTCAGAAGTATCTAAACATATCCCCAAAAGTCCTTCTGAATTTCATGACTATAGGGAAAAGGTTCCTTCACCTTCTGATTTGCTGCCATATAAAATAATATAGGAATAATAAAGAAGCCAGAGAGAAAGTAATAAGTAGTAGACAGAGTAGCTGGTCTTAGGATTCAGAAGACTTAAATTCAAGACCTGCCTCTGGAACATACTATGTAATCATGGACAAATCATTCTCTCTCAATTTTCCAAGTATCTCATGACAAATTCAAGTTAAAAACAAGTTGTTGATCTGCATCATTAGGGTTAGAGTCTACAAAGGGAGTTCTCCAATTAATGAAATCAATGGTCTGCACAAAAATAAATTTTTCATATAAAATACAATTTTAAATGATACATCACTGAGTTGTCCTATTTAACAACTTATATACACTTTAGAAAACTTGGTATCATGCATCTATAGCATTTATAATAGATTAAATATAGTATTTGTAATCATTTCTATAAAAAACTTTGGACAACAGTCATCTGGTCAGGAATCTTGAATCCCAACCCTACATTTTAACATTGCTTTCTTATAATAATACTAAATATAATAATACTAAATATAAATCATTTTAATTTTCCTGTAAGGGAACCTACTACAAATGTAAGAACAGACTGTTCAGTTCTTTGCTCTGAAAAGTTTCTTTACAGACCCACTGTTGTTTCAAAAGCTTTAGTTGCTTTACACTCATATTCCTACATTTTCCAGAAATCTTAAACTTAAGGGTTATTCTAAGTAAACAGACCAGCACACTCAGATTTGCAAAATTCTACTGTTAGCTGACAGCAGTCTATTTATATTTAAAGAAATTTTTTTAAAAGGAAAAAAAAAGCGTCTTTAAAATACACCAGTTTTTCATAGATCAATGATTTCAATATTGCAGTCTATAATCCTACATTTCATCTTCATGAGTTTTGTGACCAAATTAATTTTTCACCTGGTAGTCAACTTTCTGGTAAAGACCTTCACAGAATTTACCTAGGCTGGTTACTTATGGAAGATAACACACTAATGCTGAGCCCATACTTTAAAATATACCAAATAAAATCAGAGTTGATGGGTGACAAATTGATATCTTGACTGCAAGTTAATGAACTAAGGATTAAGTCTGAAAAATTTCCCTTCTTCAGAATCTTTGTCATGGTTACTCTCCACTGAAAGATAAGGGATAAACTATAATTGAAAGCTTTTAATCACTGTATACATAGAATTCCTCATCAGTATAATTTCCTTGATGTTAAGTAAGGTATATACTCTGGCAGAAGGGTTTCAAACATTATCTTCATAGAAATTCTCTCCAATATGAACACAATAACATTTATCAAAAGTTGAGCTGATTCTGAAGTCCTTTTCATATATTCAGTATGCTTTTGTTTCTTTCTGATATCGATTTTTCTGATATTGAGTAAAATATTCTGGCTGAAAGTTTTCATACACCCAGAGGAGTTCTCTGTTATATTCAATCAGCCAATCTAGCAAGCCAACACTTAATAGCCAGGCTTGCCTCAGTAAAAAATATAGTTCAATGCAAGAAAGAATAAGTTGGGCACCAGAACCAAAATATTCAATAATTAAGTGAAAGTAGGAAATAAAACTCAGGGAGCAAAGGAATTACACCACACAGAGACAACAAAAATTTGAAGTCATAGATTCAGCCAGTTAAATATAATTATAGGCCAGTGGGAGGGAAGGGGGAAGAAACAGGATAGAAGGGTGAGGGAAAAAATGTCACCATGAGCTGCAGTGTCAAGAAAGCCAGGGAAAGCCAGGAAAATCAAACCTAGAGTTTTTGACCTTAAATTGGTGTACTTTTTTATATTCTAGTATGTTATCTTCTTTTTTAGGCTGGGTTGGCTATAATGCTGGTCATGTTACTTTTTTATTCTTAAAAGCAAACAAATATCAAATGCCTATATTTTAGCACTCATCAAATGTGAATTTCTGATGCAACAATTCATCTCTCATAAGAAGTGTTTCCATATCTACATCAGGTTTAGGGTTCCTCTCCAGTATGGATCCTCTGATGTTGAGTAAGCGATGAACTACGATTGAAGGTTTTACCACATTCATTGCATTCATAAGGTTTCTCTCCACTATGAGTACTTTTATGATGAATAAGGTGTGTCCTACAGCTGAAGGCTTTCTCACATTCATTACATTTATATGGCTTCTCTCCAGTGTGAATTCTTTGATGTTGAGTAAGTTCAGTACTCCGACGGAAAGTTTTCCCACATTCATTGCATTCATAGGGTTTCTCTCCTGTATGGATTCGTTGATGTTGAGTAAGGTGTGTACTCCATCTGAAGGTTTTCCCACATTCATTGCATTCATAGGGTTTCTCTCCAGTATGAATCCTCTGATGTTGAGTAAGATGTGCACGCTGGCTAAAAGCTTTCTCACATTCACTACATTCATAGGGTTTCTCTCCAGTATGAATTCTTTGATGTCGATTAAGATCTGTACTTTTTCGGAAGGCTTTTCCACATTCATTACATTCATAGGGTTTCTCTCCTGTATGAATTTTCTGATGTTCAGTAAGATGTGTACTCCAGCTAAAGGCTTTTGAACATTCACTGCATTCATAGGGTCTCTCTCCAGTATGGATTCTCTGATGTTGAATAAGATGTGCACGCTGGCTAAAAGCTCTCTCACACTGATTACATTCATAGGGCTTTTCTCCAGTATGAATCCTCTGATGTTGAGTAAGGTCTATAGTCCGTCTAAAAGCTTTACCACATTCATTACATTCATAGGGTCTCTCTCCAGTATGAATTCTCTGATGCTGAATAAGGTGTGCACGCTGGCTGAAAGCTTTATCACATTCATTACATTCAAAGCGTTTCTTCCCTGAACAAATTTTCTTATGTTTAATTAGGCCAGAATTCTCTTTGAAGTTCTTTCTGCACATGTCACATTTATGACAATTCTGTCCCACAGAAACTTCCTGAGAAGCCGTAGCAGAGTGCAGACTGTAGCTTACTCGAAATTTATTAGATTTAGGAAATTTCTTCTCAGTGAGGTTTTTCTTCTGGGTAACTTCCACTTGTTTCACTTGTCTTTCCTGGATTCCCTGTTGACAATTTGACTGACTATCACATTTCCAGGTTTTTCCTACTTTGGAAGACCAGAGACCACTCATGGTGATTCCTTCCTGGTGTGAGTTCTCTTTGGAAATGCCTTCCTTTGGAGCTGAATCTTTGGCTTCAGGCCTAGTTTCCCTGTCTGAAAGAAATGAAACGCAATGAGAATGGAAAAATTATAGTGCTAATAAGTATAAGGCATATCTGGTTTTTTCCACTCTGTAAAATGTTCTTAGCAATTCTGGGAAGAAAAAGGGAAAAGAATAACAATAAAGGAAGATAGAACTGGTTATAGGTAAAACTAATGCAACAAGAAAGGGGAACATAAAGAATCCACCAAACCAGACTGATTGATATAATGACCATTTTTAAGCACAGGGGATATGGCTAGAAGAACATATCAAGGCAAAGAATCAAGATTAAAGGTGGTAGTCTGGCATCAAATTATCAGTCCTTCATCATTTCACTTTGAAACAGTAGCAAGAACACCAAATTTGAAGTCAGACAATTGAGAAGCCAGCTATATAATCCTACAAAAGCAATTTTATCTCTGTGAACACAAATTTCTTCATCTCTAGTAACTACCTAGCTATAGATTATATTTCACAGGATTTTGTTAAGTATTAAATAAGATCATCTAAGGCAGGAGTTCGTAACATAGAGTCTGTAAACTTTTAGAAAAATATTAACTATATTTCAATTAATTAGTTTTCTTTATAATCCTATAAATTTTATTGTATGCATTTAAAAACATTGTTCTGAGAAACTAAAGGTTTCACCAAACTGCTCAAGAGGTCTATGGCTCAGAAAACATCATAACTTCTAATATAAGGTAAATTATTTTTCAAATTATAAAACACTACATAAATAAGCTATTTCATTCCAGAGTCTAGGATAGTCTCTTACACTCAGTCAATATCCTACCTTGGATATTTACTGTATGATCTTGGAGCAACTCACTTAGTCTATCAGTCTTAGTTTCTTCATCCACAAAATGAAGGTAATAATTTTTGAAATACTTCATTAGGTTATGGTGAGAAAAATGTTCAGCTCAAGTCTCTCCCGATTCCCAATCCAATTTTTTTTTTTCCTTGTGAGATAATGAGGGTTGATTTGCCCAGGGTCAAAAGTTACTAAGCATCCTAGATTTGAACTTAGATCCTCCTGACACCAAGGCCAGTGCTCTATCCCTTGCACCACCTAGCTGCTCTTCTCCCTCTAACACTTTTTTACAACATGGCATGCCTCTTTGCAAAACCTTTAATGGCTAAAAGATGGTGTCTTCAGTCCTCAACCTGTGCATATTACAAAACAAAGCCTTCAAAACTCTACTGAAATTTATATTGCGTTCTTCCACAAGTACTCTATACTCTAGCCAAGTCAATACCTTAATGACCCCAAACATGGTTCCCCCCAACTCCTCACTTAAAACATGCTCTTCCCTTTCTCTTCAACTGTTCAAATTCTAAACACCTTTGGAGTTCAGTTTATGTTTTACTAACTCAAAGAACAAAAACAATAACAAAAAAAAAAAAAATCCCTTTATGTTCAATTTTGTCCATAGATTTCCCTTTTAACATTATGCCTTCTATGACAACTATATCCATTCACATCTGATTACTTGTAATAGGCTGCATGCTCCATGAGGACAAGGGTAATATATTATTCTTCTTTATACTGACCATAAAATGTAGCATAAGATTTTGAACACAGAAGGCATTCAAAAATATATCCTGAATTGATTTCCTTAAATGATTTATATTAAGATTCTCAAGTCTTATATACCTAATTCTGGTTTCTCTCCTTAGTTCTTATACTGCATCACCAATATTTTTAGTGGATATCCTATGAGCATCTTAAACTTAACATATCCAAAATAAATTTATCTTTTCCAAAACTCTCTTCTAAACTCTTCTACTACTGGCAAGGACACTAACATTCTCCCAGTTGCATAAGCTCCAAGTCTATCATCCTTGACTCTTCACCCTTACTCAGCCCACATATCCAATTAGTTACTAAATCTTTATCTTTCATCTTCACAATAATTCATATAGTCTCCTCCATAATTTAGGTCCTTACCACCTCTGACTTATACTACCATAATAATTTTAATTGGTCTCCTTGCATTAAGACGCTTCCCACTCCCATACGTGCAGTTACCAAAGTGATTTTCCTAAAATATAGTTCTAACCATGCTACAGAGAAATACTTTCACCCTTCTCCCCAAAAAACCAATAGTTCCCTATTACTTCAAGAATTAAATATGAAGTAATTTGTCTACAACCTGGTTCCTTCCTATCTTTCCAGTCTTTTTACATATCAGTCCCCTCTAAACAATCTTCTATCTAGTAAACCTAGCCTATTTGCTATTCCTCAAACATGACAAACTCTCCCATCTCTGAGCTTTTGCAGTGTTCTCCCTTGTAACTCATACCTCTTAAAATCCCTGGTTTCACAGCTCAACTGTTATCTTCTCTTAGAGGGCTTTTCTAGTCCCCCAACTATTAAAACCTTTCTATATAAGGTGACTTCCATTTAGTCTTCATGTATTTTGGTAAACCTATAAAAATATTATGTATGTGGTTTTTTCCCTTATTAGACAAGACTCCTTGAAGTCAGGGACTTTTTTTGTCTACCTTAGTATCCTCACTACATAGAAAAAGCTTCGCATAAACAAAATTCTTAATAAATACTTGCTGATTGATTATATCAACTACTTTGTCAACCAATCATATACTATTCCTTTTAATGTTACCTAAATATTATTTAAATATTTAATATTTAAAAATTTTATGTGTTATCTGTCTTGTATTTCCAATTAGATTCTTATTTCTTAGAAGAAAACACATGTTTGTTAAAGACTAACATACATAAAAATTAAAGAATATAGGAAGTTATAGGATATAGATTATAAAAGATAAATTAATATCATTTCTTTGACTAAAAAAGGGAGGTGATCAATCATGTAATAAAAGTAAAGAATACCAGAAAGAAAACCTGTTACAATAAAAACTATGAAATAAATATCTAGGAGGTCTCCACCATAAAAGGCAAATCCATTAACTTAACTAACTTGAACTCTAAACCTTTTCATTCTACTGATTACCCTTACCTTCTGAAACATTCTGATCCATTCACTTTCAAGAAATTCTCTTTCCTATCCATCTACTACTCCCTATTTTCTTAATCATCACTGCATTCTTAGCATGGACATTCTTCAGGACTCTTAGTCCCTTTTTTTTTCTCTATATAAATTCCCCTCAAGATTTCAACTCCAATGGGTTAAACTTTACAATTTTTGTAAATGATACTAATATATCTAACATGATACTGAACTCCAGCTCCAATTGCCTATTTGACATCTCCATCAAGATCTCCCATAGGCATCTCAAATTCAGTTTGTTTAAAACAACCTTCTCCTTCAACTTTCTTTATTTCTATCTAGGAGAACACTATTATTCAAATCATTCAGATTCATTATCTCAGCTGTGACTCTTCCCTCACCCTCAAAACCTATTCTAATCAGTTGCTAAGATTGGTCAATTCTGCCCTATATAGCATCTCTCCACTTATATAACTATTATGCTATTTCAGACCCTCATAACCCCTTACCTGAACTACTAGTATAGCCTCCTAAACGGTTTCCTTGTTTCCAAGTTCTCCTACTTCCCATTTAACTTTCTCATAGATGCCAAAATAATTTATGTAAGGTACAAGTAGCACTATATTACTTCTCTGCTCAAAAATATTGACTAGCTCCTCATTGTCTGTAGGATAAGATACAGATAAGATACCTTGGCAATTAAAGATCTCCACAACCTGGCTCCTACCTACCATTATTACTGGATACAGTCATTGTCATTAATCACCATGCATTTATTAAGGACTCACTAAGTGCTAAGGATCTCCTAAGCCCAGGAGATACCAACAAAATTAAAAACAATTCTTATTCAAGTAGTTCAACATGACTTCCTAACAATTATTTTCACAAATACTATATTCCACCCTAACTAGATTACTAGCTATTCCCTGAACTTGATAGTCCATCTCCTATCTCTTTTCATTTTCACAAGCCAGCCTTCATTCCTAAAATGTATTCCCTCTTCATCTGTCTCTCAAAATTCTTCCTTCAAGTTTCAAACTTCCTCTGTAAAACCTTCCCCAATTCCCCCCTAGTAGTTAGTATTCTCTTTCTCCTCAATTTTCCTGTATTTTATGTCATACATGCTGATCCTGGATAACAGGCACAGATTAATTTCTTATCCTCAGCACTGTCACTTAATAAATGGATATGGAATTGAAATGAATTTGTGGAAGGATATGGGCAAGAATCTCAATAGTGAGAAGCCATGAATAGGTTTCAATTTGCAAGGAGTTTAGGAAGTTTTACTATTATCATGGCTCTTTCAAAGAATTAAAGTACAGTATGAAGTTATTAAAAACTTTATTATATCATGTGGAGTATAACTGGTCTAGAAGTCCAGAAAATAGACAGTAAAGCAAGGTTTTAAGGAAGAGATAAAACATAAGTAGGCATTAAAGGGTGGGAAGGGTTTGGATAAGCAGAAAGGAAGGTGTTTCACAAATACAGAACATCTTCAAAACCACAGTTGTAGAAAGACATGGCTTCTACAGAAGACAATAATAATACTTACTGGAAGAAAAGTTATTTGGGGACTAATAAAGCAAAATAAAATTTAAATGTAAAAATTTACAATAGGTTGTTATAATAAGTTATAATCCACACTCAAACACCAAACTCTCCAACAGGAAGGCGCTTTAAACTTTTGAATTAGGTTAACAATAGGGTAAAGAAACTCCAATATCCATTCTGTCCTCTACTTCCTTAATTCTAAAAAGCTACTATATTGCTTCAGCTGCTTTTGTACTTGAGGTTCAGATATTCCTTATCAGTCCAGGGCACAGAGGTAGTGTTTCTATTCCTGTTTTCTATGTAATCTTTACAGAGTTGCAAGTTAATAGCTACATTAATTGTGCTAACTTAGAAGTCATTTAGGTCTATCAGCAGAACAAAAGAGAATTATTTGGGAGGCTAAATAAGAATTTCATAAATCCAATTATGAAGTGATATGGACTATGCCTATATGGTTGGTGGCTGAATGGACACTAAAGGATAAACCTTGGGGAAATTGTTTCAAAGAAAGTAAACAGAAAAACTGGAAACAGATTGAACGAAAAAGGCAAAGATAAGGAGTATTCAAACTGAATCCTATTTGAAAGCTGGTCTAGTGGTACCCTAAATCAGAAATGTAGTATTTCAGAATGGGTGCTAGACTGGAGCTAGAATGTAAAATTAATTTGATTTTTCACATGTTGAGTTCAGCAGACAACAGGAATTCAAGTAAAAATGTTTTATAAGTAATTTAAATGATAATCCTGAAATATAGAGGCTATAGCCAAGAGAGAAATATATCTCTGAGTTATCAACATAGAAAGAATCCTATATTTCTGTAGGAAGAGAGAGAGTGCTAATAATAAAGCATTAAGGGATGCCTAAAATTAGATGTCTGAAAAAAAAAAAAAAAAGAGGAAAAAGGAAATAGAAAGAGATAAGAAGAAACTACAGCAATACATGAAAAAGAATTTTCTTCTTTCCCAAGTTAGCCTCACAGATGTCACCAAAATTAGCCTAATGTAGTATCCATTGCCCATCCCAAACTGATGAGTTTAAACCACTTCCCTGATTTCTTCCAATCACCCAAAGAAAGAGAAAAATTAGAAAGAGCCTTCCCCCAAGGAGTCCCCCTGTGTCACAGGAAAAGGATACAACATATCTCCTGAGTACCAACACCAGAACTGCTGACCCAGAAGTAGACACAAAAACTCACAAAGGGTCAGCTGAGGAAAGGATCCAAGACACTGCAGTGGTGGGGCTCCTCCAGGTCCAAAGTTCTGCACAAGCATCTCAGCTACAGAATCATACACAGTCTGTACTCTGCAAAATACCCTTTCCAGCATGCTGGGAAGAGGTGAGAGAAAGTGAAGTGGAGGAGTATAACAATGGGTATTACCAGTGTCAGACCCTGCCAAAACAAGACACTGATTAAAACAGATCTAATATGTTGACAGAAGCTAAGGAACGCATAGTTTTGGCTCTGTTGCATAATGCCAGGACCCTTGCTCCTTAATGACTTGAAATTATAATGCCATATTACTTCTCAATAACAGCTGCAAATCCCTAAATCCCAGAACATACTTTGCTAGAATGCTATTGGCTGTTAATGTTGGTTGTTTAGTTGGTGTGCTTCTCATTGATCAAGTACTTTCCATTAACTGCAGACCTTCATGTCAAAATGTTTAAATTAACTGCAAGATAGTGTGTTGTTGCACAAAGAAAGAAAAATTCAAGCCAGTACTCAACATCTCAAATAAAAGGTATGTGAAGATTCAGAAAAGATAACTTCTGCAAGAAAAAAAAAAATCAGTGAAGATATTTACATTAACTGTTCTGGAAAATGTGGAGGAAAGGGCCATATGGAAGGGATTCCGAAGACAATGGAAATGGAAGCCTTTAAGGAAAGGCTGTAAGACTAAAGAGATCAGCTGTGAAAGAAGTGAAAGAGAGGGAAAAACAGTCAAGAAAGAAGATGCCAGAGAATGAGACAAGAATCAAAAGGTCAAGAAGGCAAGAAGCGATGGGAATTACAGGAAATGTTCAGTTTAAAGAAGATAAATAATACCTCTTCTGATACCAGAGGAAAGTATCAAAAAAAGCATGAGGAAAGTTATCATTCTTCCCACAAGTAATCTTCAAAAATGAGAAGGGCTATAATGAGGAAGAAGATTAGGCTTCCATCTTTATATATAGTAAAACAAGATCAGAGTAGAACTCATAAGGAAGATTTGAACACAATATAAAGAATTCTCTAGCAATTAAAATGGAATAAGCATTGTCCCTGGAAGTGCTCACTTATCAGAAGAGATTCTTGAATTGGGTATAGAATTAAAGTGATTTCTGACATTACTTCCAACTCTAAGCTTCTCCAATACTTTGAGGTGGAGTCCAGGGCAGTGGTGGAAAATAGTAAATATCAAGTTTCCACAGGCTTTGAGAATAGCTCTTTCCATTCATTTATGATTTACCTATCTTGTCTCTCATTTCCCTGAAATTTCTGGTTTGGGGGGAAAGGAGTGCAGTTTGGGAGGGAGGGGAGTTTTACTTTCCACTTACTTGAACAAGTGCATCTTGAGGTTCCACTTTCTATCATCCATGGCTCTCTTCCTTTTTCTAACTGGGTAATCATATTTGGTTTGGAAATGTGATGCCCTACTCAAAAAGAAAGACAGAAATTGAATGTTTATTATGGAACAAAGAATAATTCCAGAGTTCATTTCCAGGTTCTTCTGAAAGACGCTGAAGAATTAATGAGATAAAACATCACACAGACATACAAACTAGTTTCCCATTTTAATTTCCATGCCATAAAGGCCTTTCATCTGTTAGCCAAAAAACAATATCATAATCTAATAAAAGATAAGAGAAATGTTCTTTTTGTTACCCAAAAGAGAACTTGCGATTTATTTAACTCAAGCTTAAATTCAGTAAAGATTTTAGAAGTTTTACACATTTTAACAATTGCAAACATAAATACAGTTTCTGAATATCAAATCACTATCATACCTAATGAGACCAGGTTCCTATAGTTCTCCAGCATAACTTCCCTGTATAGGTCCCTCTGACCAATGTCCAGGTGCCTCCACTCTTCCCGGGTGAAATTCACAGCAACATCCTTGAAAGTCAATGACTCCTAAAATATCAAAGACATTTCTATTCAACCATTTTCCAAAATATTCTTGAGGAGAAATGAGAAGATCCCAAGGGCAAAACCAGAAACAATAAGTAGAAGTTATAAAGTGGTCAAGTTAGGCTTGATGTCAGAAAAAACTTTATTATAGCTGTTCAAAAGAGGAATAGGATGCCTCATGAAGTGGAGTTCTTCAAACAGAAACTGGATAACTACTTGTTAGTTTTGTTAGAGTAAGATTTCTTTCATGTATATATAGATCATTCTAGAGGCCTAAAAGGTTCTCCCAATGCTCAAATTGTTCAACTCTAATTATGTTTTAGTTTTGTTTTTCTGATATAAGTATCTGTATCTTAGGGGTATGAGTATTTATTTGTACATGTTTTTCTTTTTTTTTCCCCCATTTTTTTTTTTTTTTGGTACATCTATTTTAACTGATGTAGTAACTAGTATTTGGATGTTAGATTCCTGAAATATCTGGAGGTTTCATGAAACAAAACAATATGTTACTGAAAATTTCTACTGATAAAAAATAAAAATATTGACTTCTAAATATATTTTTAAAAAGATCCTGATAATTTCTCAAAATAAAAATTGCAAATCCTAGCATACATAAACAATAGCTTATCATGATGATAAATTTGATTCTTAAAAATTTCATACTAATATGCTCTTATAAATTCACTAACACACAAAATAAATTAAAGGCAATTGGGAAATAGTGGGACTAGCTCCTGAGGAGTCAGGAAATGACTTATCTACAAAGCAGCATTTGAAAAAACTAAAGATTTTGAGAGGCAGAGATAAGGAGGGAAATATTCCTAGACATTCAAGAAAGCCTGTGTAAAGCCACAAAAGAGATCAGAAAATGAGAGAAATGTCCATTACATACAAAAATAAACAAGTTCTCCTTGTGGAGGCAAAAAACTAGTAACTAAAAAAATATACAATAATTGCATATACCAAATGAAGTACCATTGTGCTTTTGTAAGCAATGAGGAAATGCATGATTTCAAGAAGACATGGAAAAATTTATATGAACTGACACAGAGTAAAGCAAATAGAATCAGAGACTATTACTATTATGAAAATGATCAATACTGAGTATTTTACAAACTAAAAAAAGAATTAAATAGGTAAAACTAGAAGAACAATTTATACGACAATAACACTATAACAACAAACAGCTCTGGAAGTTTTAATAAATATGATCACTATAATGGCCATTCATAATTACAAAGGACCAATAATGAAACATGCTATCCATTGAGAGAGATGATAGATTTATAATGCAGAATTAGACATGTACATTTTTATTTACTATCACTGGGTAATTTGTTCACTTGACTAAGCATATTTGTTACAAGAAGTTTGGTTACTTCTTGCCCTTTTTACAAATGAGATAAGGATGTAAAGAAGAAAAATAGATTTTTCAAGAAAGATCAGGAGGTAATAGAGATGCACACAATTTCACAAGAAGTCACTGTGTCATCACTTTTATGTAACTGTTTTACCTTGTTAAAAATGACCTCTCACAAAGCAAGAGAAATCTGTAATATATTTAATATCAAAACTAAACTAAACTGAAAGTGGTCGAAAAAGAAAGGAGAAACAGCAAGGAGGCTAGTTGAGTTGGAATATAGAATATATGAAGGGGAATAACATATAGCAAGACTGGAAAGTAGGAGGGAGAACAGGTAGGAAAGGATTTTAAATGCCAAACAGGAAAGTCTTTATTTTATTTTAGAAGTAATCCCTACCACCATGGGTAGAGAGAGGAGATAAAATTGTGGGAAGATGGCAGAATAGGTCAGAAAATTACAACCTCTCCAAATTTCCTTCACAAACAAGACAAAATAGCATCTCAAGGTGAATTTAGAGGGCAAAATAAACAAGAGTTGGAGCACAGCAGTAGTCCTCTTAGGACTACTGCAGAAGACCCGAAACCCTGATTTGGCCTAAATGAAGAGTTATCTTCTGAAACAAGCTCTGGGGGCAGCTAAGTAGGGTAGTAGCCTCAGCCTCAGGGAATCAGCAGGGGAAGAATAAAGCACCCTATAATGCTGAGATTTGCCAGGCTTGACTGTGCTGCTCAGAGGAAGATGAAAAGGAACCAGCACACACCTAGTGAGTGCAGAAATTGAAACCATTTCTAGTCATATGAAAAGGTGCTCTAAATCATTATTGATCAGAGAAATGCAAATTACAACTCTAAGGTACCACTACACACCTGTCAGATTAGCTAAGATGACAGGAAAAGATAATGATGAATGTTGGAAGGGATGTGAGAAAAATGGGACATTGATACATTGTTAGTGGAGTTGTGAATGGATCCAACCATTCCGGAGAACAATTTGGAACTATACTCAAAAAGTTATCAAACTGTGCATATCCTTTGATCCAGTAGTGTTACTACTGGGCTCATATCCCAAAGAGGTCTTAAAGGAGGGAAAGGAGCACACATGTGTAAAAATGTTTGTGGCAGTCCTTTTTATGGTGGCAAGAAACTAGAAACCAAGTGGATGCCCATCAATTGGAAAACAGTTGGGTAAAATGTGGTATATGACTGTTACAGAATAGTATTGTTCTGTAAGAAATGACCAACAAGATGAATAGAGAGGCCTGGAGAGACTTAACATGAACTGATGCTAAGTGAAGACAGCAGAAGCAGATCTTAGTATATAGCAACAAGATTACACAATGATCAATTCGGAGGAATGTCTCTCTCTTCAACAATGAGATGATTCAGACCATTTTCAATGGTCTTGTGATGAAAAGAGCCATTTATACCCAGAGAGAGGAGTGTAGGAACTAAGTGTGGTTCACAACATAGCATTTTCACTCTTTTGTTGCTGTTTGCTTGCATTTTATTTTTCTTTCTCATTTTTTTCCTGTTCGATTTGATTTTTCTTGTGCAAGATAATTATATAAATATGTATACATATATTAGATTTAACATATATTTCTATGTTTAGCATAAATTGGATTACTTGCCATCTCGGGAAGGGGTAGGGAAGAGAGGGAAAATTAGAACACAAGATTTTGCAAAGGCTAATGTTGAAGAATTGTCCACGCATATGTTTTGAAAATAAAAAACTTTAATTAAAAAAAAACAAAACAGAAACAGTGTGGCAAGGATGATGCTACTTGTGAGCACTTACAGGACAGCTGACTTCTTGGTTTCAGTTCCAGGACAAAGGGGAGAGCTAAAGATTACAGCCACTGAAGGGTTCCCAGGGGACAAGAGCATTTTCAGAATAATGTGGCTGGGGATTTAACTGTGGTATGGAGGGGGAAAGAGTCCCAAGATTGAGCTCTGGACAAAATTCAGAAAATAACAGTAAAAAGGACTTGAGGCTAGAAGTACCATTTGCCACACACCAGGACTAGAGGTGATTAAAATAAGCTGTTAAAAATTAAAAAATAAAATAAAAATGAGTAAGCAAAGCAGAAAGAATCCAAGTATAAACAACTATCATGGGGATAGAGAAGATTTGGATTCATTTTTAGACGAAGAGACTGAAACAATAAAAGACACTCCTATCCCAAATTGTAACATCAAATAGTCATAAATTCTAGAAGAACCTTAAAAGGATTTTTAAAATTAAGAAAAATTAGAAAAAACAAAAGAACAATCTTAAAAACTAGAATTGAACAAAGGGAAATTAATGACACTATAAGATACCAAAAAATAATAAGACCAAAAAAATGAAAAAATAGGAGTAAATGTGAAACATCTAATAAGAATAAAACGTATCTGAAGAAGAGAAAACATAAGAATAATACTACCTAAAATCTACAATCAAAAAAAAAAAAAGAATCTTTATAGACTATTACAAAAAATATTTAAAGAAAATTGCCCTGAAGAACAAGAAAGGAAAGTAAAAATAAGAAAAATCTACCAATTATCACCTGAAAGAGATTCCAAGATAAAAACCTACAGAAATATCATAGTCAAATTTTAAAATCCCTATATTTAAGAGAAACTATTAGGAGCAACAAGAAAAAAAAATCAAATAATGTGGAGCCACAATTAGAATTACACAAGACCTAGTAACTGCTACATTAAAAGCCCAAAGATCTTAGATACATTGAAAAGCAAAAGAACTGCAGTTACAGCCAAACATAACTTACCCAACCAAGTTAAGTATAATCCTGAACTTCCCTCCAAAAGGACATTCAATGAATTTAAAGATGGTCAAGTTTTTGTCACAAAAAGAGTTGGACTTAATAGAAAATTAGATATAAAATTCAGGGGACCCATAAGATATAAACATCAAAGACCAATTATACGAGATTCAATAAAAACAAACAGTTTATCATTTACATGTATTCTTAAGACTGTCATTAATAATTGGATTGTTGAAAAGAAAGGCTGGAGATGAGCTGAGTATGATATGATTCTAAAAAGCAAAAGTGTGTAGAAAAAGGCAAAAAGAACAATTATCTCAAACAAATGAGGCATGAAAGGAAGAAGTGATATAGTGGAATCAGATGGAGACAAAAGATTGGTAGTGCCAGAACTTGACTTGACTCTCACCAGATACAAGTTAGAGAAGGAACTATATATATATATATATATATGTATACACACACACACACACACACACACACACACACACACACAAAATTCTTATAAATTTATAAAGAAATAAGAAGGTAAGGGAACAAGAAAAAGGGGAGTATTAAAAGAGTGTGTAGATTAAGATTTTAGAAGGTGGGAGGAGAATAAAAGGAAGGGACCCTGAGAAGAGTCAGTACAATAAGGTAAAGGAGGCTTAAAGGAGAGGATAAGGGAGAGATTCTTTACAAAAATATGGAATACAGAAATAGTGGTTAGAAGCAAACTAAAGGAGGAAAAAGGTAAAAAAAGAGACTAAAAAGGACAATAATGAGGAAAAGTAGAATGGAGGAAAATACAAAGAGTAATTATAACTTTGAATATGAATGAGAAGAATTCACTTACAAAATGGTTAACAGCAGAATGGATTAAAAATGAGAATCTGGCAATATGCTGCTTATAAGAAACATACTTTAAATGTGAGATATAGAGTTAAAATAAAGGGCTGGAGTAGAACATATTACGCTTCAGCTGATGCAAAAAAAAAAAAAAAACAACAACAACAACAGGAATGGTAATCATAAGATCAGAGTCAAAGCTAAAATAAACTTAATTAAAATAGATAAATAGCAAAACTACATTATGACAAAAGATACCATAGATAATGAAGCAATATGAATACTAAACTTACATGCAACAAATACCATAGCATTTAAATTTTTAAAAGAAAAATTAAATGAATTACTGGTGAAATAGTAATACTCCAAAAGTGGGGAACTTTAATCTTCTCTCAGAACTAAACAAATCTAACAAAAAAAATAAGAAAAAAGTTAAGAAAGTGAAAAGAATTTTAGATAAGGCAGATATGATAGATATCCGGAGAGAAATGAATGGAAATACAAAGGAATATATCTTTTTCTCAGGGGTACATGTTACTTTTACAAAGACTGATCATAAATTAAAGCACAAAATTGTATAGCTAAAAGAAAAATGGAAATATTAAATGCTGTTTACAAATTACTATGCAATAAAAATTATATCTAACAAGGGACCATGGAAACATTAAAAAAACTAATTGAAGACTAAACAACCTACTTTTAAAGAATGTATGGGTTAAAGAACAAATAACACAATCATTATTTTCATTAAAGAAAATGACAATAATGAAACAATATATCAAATCCTATGGAATACAGAAAAAGCAATAATCAGAGGAAAAATTATATATCTTACTGCTTATATCAATTAAAAAAAAAGCTGATTGATAAACTGAGTATGCAATTAAAAAACTGTAAAAAGAATAAATTTTAAATCCCCAATTAAACACTAAATTGGAAATCCTAAAAATTAAAAGGCAAAGTTAATAAAACTGAGTGTAAGAAAACAATTGCATTAATGAATAAAACTAGGAGTTGCTTTTACAAAAAAATTAATAAGATAAATCATTGGTAAATATTATTTAAAAAGAGAAGAAAACCAAATCACTAGTATCAAAAACAAAAAAGGTAAATATACCACTAAAGAAGATGAAATCAAAGTATATAATATTACAAGGAGTTATTTTTTCCCAATTATACACTATTAAATTTAACACAAGTGAAAAGGAAAAATACTTACAAAAATACAAGTTGTCTAAATTAATAGAGGGAAAAGACTATCTAAATAGAGCCTATTTTAGGAAACAAATTGAATATACCATAAATGATTTAAGAAAAAAAGCAACAAGACCAGACAGATTTATGAGTGAATTCTATCAAATACTTAGAGACCAACTAATTCCAGTATTAAATGAATTAGATGGAATAACAGGCAAAGAAGAGGTCCTAATCTACCAAACTCCTTTCATAAAACAAACATGATACTGATACTCAGGCCAAGAAAAGCAAAAACAGAGAAAGAAAATTATAGAACAATTTCATTATTTTGAATATGGATGCAAAAATCCTAAATAAAATAATAGCTAAAAGATTACAATAACATCTTACAAAGATTATACATTATGACCAAATGGGATTTATATTAGAAATAGAATGAGGTAAAAACTTTTTACAAATGATATAATGATATGCTTGAAAAATGCTATTCAATTAAAAAGTGAAATAATTAATATTGACTAACTTTAGCAAAGTAGCAGGATATAAAGTAAACCCACATAAATCATCAGCATTCTTACATATCAACAAGAGGATCCTACTGGCAAAAATAGCTAGAGTTACCCCATTTAAAATAATTCTAATTAGTACAAAATATCTGGGAATAAGCCTATCAAAACAGACCCAGTATCCATACAAACAAAAATAAAATCAGACAGGAGAAATATTAATTGTTCATAGGTTGGCAGGGTCAATATAATAAAAATTATAATCTTATTTAAATTAATCTATATATTTAATGTCACTCCAATTAAATTAACAAAAATAGTTTACAAAGCTAGAGAAACTAACAATTTAATTCATTTGGAGGTCAAAAATATTAAAGGAATTAATGGGAAAATACCCATAAAAGAAAGTTTTGTAGCACCAGATGTTAAACTATATTGTAAGGTAGTAATTATCAAAACTATCTAATACCATATAAGAAACAGAAAGATAGAGCAGTGGAACACACCGCAACAAAGGAATATATTAACCCAGTGTTTGACAAATGTAAAGACTTTTAGAATAAGAATTCATTTTTGGTAAAAATTGGGAAAACTGGAAAGCAATCTGGCAGAATTTGGCAAATACCACTTAGCATGATAAAGTCAAAATGGATAAATGATCCAGATATAAAGAGAAATATTACAAGAAAATCTAAAATACTTTGAGCATTCTATTATAAAGTTGAAATAAGCAGAGACTAGAAAAACAACAACAAATTTTCATCTCGGGCTAAAGTGTAACACAATTGGAATGAAGTATTCCTCTAAAAAAAGCAGTAAGTTACTCTACTAAAGATCAAGAAAAGTATTTAGGTATTCTTGAGGAGAGAAAGCCATTTCTTATAGAAAATGTTTCAAGGACTCTTTACATAATTGGGTAATTATTTTCACGATAGTTAGGCAGTCATATCCATCTTTATTACTAAGATCACCATTCTGCCAACCTTCATGTGTAGACACCCTAAACTAATCTTTGATTATTTTCTTACTTTTTATCATTTTAGGGGTCTGCTTCTTCTGTACATTACTTTCATCATATCACCTACCCTCCTCATTCTGTCCTCTACCCTCACCTCAGTTCCTAACTCTCTGCCTTCTAAAAAATACTCAAAAAATCAATATTCAAATGTTTCTAGGATATACTCCAAACTCTTTAGGGTAGCATTTAAGGCTCTCCAAAATCTGACCTTATCCTACAGAATCAACCTATTTCCTACTACTCCCTAAAATCATATTCAATAAATATTTATTAAGTATATTCAAAACCATATGCAAAAAAATTTATTTTAGGCATAAAAAATAAAAAGATAGAAGCAACATAGTCAGCTTCTAACATAGCCACAAAAGTTAAATCAGACTTAAGCTGAATTAAGAAAGGGCCCAGGATTAGAAACATGAAAACGTGCTTTCATCTACCCTTATCACGTACCAACCTGGAACATTGTGTTTAATTCAGGGTGCTATGTTTTAGGAAGGGCTTGATTAAACTGGGGAGCATTCAGGTAGGTGGCCAGGATAATAAAGGACCCCAAAATCATTACACATGAGAAGCAACCAAAGGATCTAAGACTATTTCGGCCAGAAATGAGAAGACTCAGAGAACATGACACTATTTGAAAGAATGTCAAGTGAAAGAGGGATTTAATTTATTCTGCCTACCTTTAGAGGGCAGAACTAGGAGCATTGGCTGAAAGCTGCAGAGGGAAAACCAGGCTTACTGTCAGGAAAATCTTCCCAGAGGTTAGAAAATGAAATGTGTCAAATTCATTAAGAATGAATCATACCATTATTTTTCTGTATGAAATGACCAATAGGATGATTTCAGAAAGGCCTGGAGAGACTTACATCAACTGATGCTGAGTGAAATGAGCAGGACCAGGAGATCATTATATACTTCAACAACTATACTATATGATGATCAATTCTGATGGATGGGGCCATCTTCAGCAATGAGATGAACCAAATCAGTTCCAATAGAACAGTAATGAATTGAACCAGCTACACCCAGCAAAAGAACTCTGGGAGATAACTATGAACCACTACATAGAATTCCCAATCCCTCTATTTTTGTTTGCCTGCATTTTTGATTTCCTTCTCAGGCTAATTGTATGCTATTTGAAAGTCCGATTCTTTTTGTACAGCAAAATAACTGTTTGGATATGTATATTTATATTGTATTTAATTTATACTTTAACATATTTAACATGTATTGGTCAACCTGACATTTAACATGTATTGGACAACCCTGGGGAAGGGGTGGGGAGGAAGGGAAAAATTGGGACAAAAGGTTTGGCAATTGTCAATGCTGTAAAATTACCATGCATATAACTTGTAAATAAAAAGCTATAATTAAAAAAAAAAAAAGAAAGAAAGAAAGAAAGAAAAGAATGAATCATTCCCCAGTTGATAAAGGATAAGAGGAGGCAGTTTGGG
Organism: Antechinus flavipes; assembly: GCF_016432865.1. Lineage (NCBI taxonomy): Eukaryota > Metazoa > Chordata > Mammalia > Dasyuromorphia > Dasyuridae > Antechinus > Antechinus flavipes. The sequence goes on from NC_067399.1 coordinate 76,071,641, forward strand.
AAGATGAAATCAAGGCTACATATATGTAGCCATAGGAAAAAATGCTTTAAATCATTATTGATTAGAGAAAAGCAAATTAAAACAACTTTCAGATACCATCTCAAACCTATCAGGTTGACCAAAATAACAGAAAGGGAAAATGATCAAATATAAAGGACCTATAAACAAAGATGCTAACCATCATCCAAAGAAAGAATCACTATATGGAAGCACATAGGAGGGAAGGAAACAGTTTGAAACTCAAAATGTAATCACCATCCCCCTCCCCCCCAAAAAAAGGAAGGAAAAGAGAGAGAGAGGATGAAGGAAGGGAAGAGAAGAAGGAAGGAAAAGAAGGAAAGGAATGAGGCCAGGAGGAAGAAAAAAAGGAGGGATGAAAAGGAAGAAGCAGGAAGGGGCAGGGAGAAGGAAGAAAGGAAGAAACAAAAGTTTTAAATTAAAAAAAAAAAAAAAAGAAGAGCAGTTAGATACCATCCATCCTAATATAAACTTAATGAAACTACAAGTTCATTTAGAGCAAGACTTCATTTCTTCTTATACTTCTTTTGTTTCAATCATTGGCATTAGCATGCATGTAGTAGACTTGCATAATCTGTTGTATATAAGAAAGGATATCGGACAGAAAAAAACTGAGTAAAAGAAGGCATTAAGTAAATTGGAAAATTCTCTATTATTCAAAATATTATTGTATCCTGGAGAATACACTTTGGGTTTATGTTCCTGAAAAGGATTTTGCTCAGGACAAGGGGAAAAAAAATGTTTTAACCTTCTTGAATCCCAGAATTCCTAAGATAAAGAAAAGAAATCCTCAACTCACCTGAGCTCTGGCTCTTGACAGGCCAGATATCAATCTTCCCAGCTCTTCTGTGGGCTTCTCTTGGAGGGAGACAAAATTTTGAATAGGGATATCTGGCAAAAGAAAAGGGAATCACGAAGAAATACCTTTCTAACACATAAGATTCCAAAATCTTGAAATTATTACATCCTATTTCAATGTAACCCACATACTCCTTAGAAGTAGGTCAAAGATAATTCTGGCCATATCCATGTCTATAATCAGAGAAAGCTAAAAGTATCCATGTATTCCTAACATGTTCTAGAGCACAGAAACCTATTTAATCTGGGTGTAAGGACACACAGCTGTGTTACTACATGCTTTGTGATACAGAATATGTAACCCAAACTCTCTATGCTTTCCTGTCTAATTTAATTATTACTCTAATCCCTTTCCTGGATCAGAGAATATATGTAGAATCAATTTGTTGAATTTGGAGAAGTAGGAATTTGCTCCTATAGCAAATCAAATAAGCAATCAACAATTATCCAAAAAGTACTTAATATGTACCTGGTAATATCCCAGGTACTATGATACAAAGACAAATTATTCAAACAGTCCTTGTTCCCCTAGAGCTTACATTCTATCAAATGTAAATTAAGTTAGCTATTAAAGGGGTAATATGGAAAGACTAAAAAATTCAAATCAATACGACAGACTTATAGAGGACCATAGAGATTATGAACTCTACATCACATTACAGTTTAATTACAACTTGTTCAAGATCTCAAAGCTAATAAATATTTATCAGCTTGGCTTTTTGAACTCGTATCCTCTCACTCATGATGAAGCACTTTTTACTTCTGATCCTAATTGTGTTACCAAGTAACTATAAAATGGTAACAATTTGACATGAATCTCAGGTTTCCATTATTCAAATAGAGATGATAATAAGCCTCAAGAAATAGAGAGTTGAAAGAAAATTAGGTGATTGGAATGTTTCCTATCAAGGAAGAGGACAAAAAGAGAATGGTCTCTGCTTCTAGGATTCTACAAAAAGTAGAGTTGCTGAGTCTTTAACTCCCCAGACAATTTTTTTCAGACTGTCAATCCATTATCTCCAGAAAGAATTTACAAAACAGGGAATTTCCTATATCCATGAAATTTCTTATCTGGACCAAAAAAAAAAAAAAAAAAAAAAAAAGGAGATATATACAAATATAATGGCCTTTCCCCCACACATTTGGGGCATTATCTCCCAACCCAGACTCTCCTTTGAATCATCTACCTTCTGAGAAAAGGGAGGTGGGAAGGGCAGAGTTGATTGGAGTACTATTGAAAGTTGACTGCCAACTCTCAAGCAAGATTTCAATTTGGGTCAAAAAGCTGCACACTAAAAACTTCTCTATATCAACGATTTTGTGCATCAACTTTTTGTTTCTAATTCCTTTATTTTTTAGTAAATGCTCCTTTTCAAAAATATCTTTCTCTCAACTAGATGAACGGGGAAAACATTTTTCACTTGTTCTTAACCAAACGGCTAAGTAACTCCACAGCCAGCATGGATAAGAGGTGGCAACGTAACCAACTTGGAACCCAGAGAACTCCATAGAGCTAGGACACACAAGTGCGTGTGATGTGAGAAGAGTCATCAGCTACGGGTCTGGATTCCTTCAGTCTATTCCCTCCCAGCGCTCCCACATGCTCCTGCCACTTCTCACCTCTCTCCCCGAGCGACGAGGCCAGACCTTTCATGGTCACTGCTTGCTTCCCAGCTGTTTTCCAGGAAATGATGGATCCTGGAAAAAGGATCAGGCTTCCCCTCAGCCCCAAGAGTTCCAGGCCCAGCTCCTACCCAGCCACCAGCCTTCCAACCCGAAACCTCTGAGCAGGTGCATGGGCCCGAGGATCAGAACCTCCAACCTCCAAATGCAAGAGGCGGTCACTTGTGGTGGAAGAGGGGAAAACTCTCACCAGCACTTTTTATTATCTGGGGGCTGGGCTCCGCCCGGAGGGGGTGGTAGGCGGGGCAGGGACTGACTAGGCCGCCTGCCCACGGGGCGTGTGAAACTCGAGAAGGCCTGTGTGAGGGTCACAGAGACTAGCACTCCAGGCTCTCGCCTCGCCCCACCCTCCAACCCCGGCCTCGTGACCTATAGTTCTGGGCACGAAGGTATTTATTACACAGCCCCACCCCCCACACACAATCCCCGCCCCCCACCTCCCCAGACACTCTAGGTGAGCTAGCAAAGATCTGGCCAGCTTGGGTTTTTTTCCTGCGTCCCCCGGACAGCGCTCCAGGATAGGCAACAACACATAAGTGCTGATAGACCGACAGACAGACTGACTGCAGGGGAGAATACAGCCCCGCACCTGGCGCGCACGCACACACTCACATACGCGCACATACTCATACGCTCACACACGCGCGCACAGTCCCCTTCCCTCCTGAGGGTCCAGAGAAGGCCCGGTACGAGTCCCCGCAACTTGGCGACCAGGGACCGGGTGTCCCCATCTCCCTAGTCGGGCTCTCACCCTCCCTTCGGGGCCTGGGAGCAACAGGCGCGAGGGTCGCAGGTCCCGGGACTAGAACAGCTGCGAGGAGCGGACAGGAAAACAAAGGGGCGGCAAGTCCAGGCCCACGCGAGACTTGGCCTGCGCCTGCGCCGCCACCTGTCTCCCGCCCCAACGAAGATTTCTAGAGGACGCCGCAAACCGCAGTCCAGTCCCGAAAGGATAGGAAGATCCCAGCGGCTCCGACCCAAAGGGGTTCTGTCTGTGGGTTTGTGGGAAATGAAGCCTGGTCGCATGGATAAACTCAGCTCGAAGGATTCTGGGAATTGTAGTCTGGCGATGCCTCGCCCACTTCAAGCAACTGCAATGTGTAAATCATCAAATTCTCTAACTTTTCTCTGCGTAGTGTGATACTACCCACGTTATGGTCAGTCATAGATTTAAAACTGGAAGGGATCTCAGAAACTATCTAAAACACCCCACTTATTTTTCCGGAAGAGGAAACTGAAGTTCAGGGAGGTTTTGTGCTTTTTCACAACGTCCCACAAGCAATATCAGATAAGGGATTTGAACATAGTTTCTTATGCACCAATCAACATTGTATCTACTGTATTTCTGTACATTTCCATCCTTCATACAAAATGTAATATTTTTTTCTTATGATTAGTTTATGAATCTTTGGTTTGCTAAAAACAGTTCTTTTTCATAAAAATTATGAACCAATCACTACTGTAGTCACTATCATTCGATCTAAAATAATGGACAAGCATAGCAATGACTACTACAGATTCACCTAATATGCAAAGAATAACATACACACACATGCATGTGTTGATATCAAACCTGACCAGAACTGATAAGATGCACAAAAGATAACCCTAGAAAATCCCCCTGACCATCCTCCCAGAGACAGAGTTCTAGAGGAAATGCAGAGTTTCTCCTATCATCGAAATTTCTGGCAAGCCTAACAAGGCAGCTGGACTTTTTACAATCTTCAGTGGCTTAGCTGGTCTGAAGCGTTTTCCAAAAGCAATTAATGACATTAAGGCTCCTCATCAGTGATCAGCTTTGAAAGAAATCCATTATTAGTCATCCTTATTCCCACTACATCCCAAAGATAAGAACAAAGCTCACTTGTCTCTTAAAAGCACCGATGCAGGTTACAATTATGGGTCCCCATTTGCCACCTCTTCCTATCCTCACATAATATAATTTTTTTTAAATGCCTAGGGATTTTAGACCACTGTACATTCAAAGATCAGACAATAGTACTTGAAGAAAGCTAATATAAACTTAGGCTGCATTAGAAATATAGTATCCAGAATGAGAGTTAGTCTTTCATTGGCTCTGTCCTGGGCACATCATATCTGGAAAACTATCTTCAGGTCTACAAACCACATTTAAAGGATGATGACATGTAGCAGTTACCTTAAAGAAGATAATTAAAATGGTCAGAGGGTTTGAAACCAACCCACCTGATGACCAGTTGAAAGAAATAGTCATGTTTAGCTTGAAGAAAAGATATAGTAGGAATATAACTATCTCTAAGCATTTGAAAAAATACCACATAGAAGAGCAAATAATTTGGTATAGTCAAAAAAGCATTGAATTTGTATAAGAAAATCTTGATTAAAAACCCAGCTCTGCTTACTTTACACTTTTGTGTTCCTTGTCAAAGGACTCAAGATTTTTAGACTTCATTTTTAGTAATGTGAAAATACATTTCTTTGTGGCCCTAGAGAGTAGTTGGGGGGGGGGGGAGGGAGAGGGGGGAGGGAAGGGGAGAAATTGCAGGGACAAATTTGTTCTGGAGTAGACTAACTCAGGAGAAAGTGAGTTCCTTATCACAGGAAATCAAGGGAAAAATGAATAATCATTTGTGCATTATTTTGTAGTGGTGCTTTCTCTACAAGTAAAGGTTTTTCTAGTTGACTTCAAACGTGACAATTCTATGATCCTGTTGGAGAATTGAAGTGGAATCAATAGACAAAAGTGATAGCCCTTCTCTCTATGGCCAACCATTCGACATGTTTACTTTCCCTTCCTATTTTCCCCAGAAAATCGTCTCCACAGTCATCCCCTTCCTTTTTGATCTTCAGTCTCTCACCATATTCTAATTCCTTTCTTTTTGCTTCTAAATCTTTCCCCATCCTGAAAAATCCTGACTCTGTCAGCCCTTTAAGTTCATACTATGTTTTCTTCCTTTCACTATAAACTGCTAGAAAAAAGTTCTCTTACTCTTTCTCTCCTTTTATTCACTCCCAACCCTTTTCAATTTGGCTGCCAACTTCAATATTCAACTGTTACTGCTTTCTCTAAAGTAGCCAATGATATATTTGCCAGATGTAATAGCTTTTTTTGCAGTCCTTCTCCTTCTCATCTTTTTAAACATTTTATACTATTGACCACTTTCTACTCTTGGATAGAGTCATTTTTCTATGACACTACTCTAATTTTTCATTCTCCTTCACTAGTGCTTCATCTATATCATGCTCCCTAATTGTGGATGTACTGTCTTGCTATCACATAGGCTGTCTTCTCTTTTCTCTTATATTCTTTTGATCGGCTCTTCAGTTTCCATGGGTTTAAGTGTCACCACTGATATGTTGATGACTTCCATATATATTTAGCCTTAGGCTACCTTCTAAGCTCCAGTTATGCATTATCAACTACCTACTGGACATTTCAAACTGGATAGCTCATTCTGATCTCAAACCCAACATAAACTAAAACCCAACTCATCATATTTCCTCCTAAATCTATTTTTTTTTTAGATATTCCCTGTTTCTGTCAATATATTACCATTCCAGGTTGTTAGGTTATCCTTAGCTTCCCACTCTCTTTTCCCTAACATAGCGAGGAAATTATTCAGTAATAAATCTTTTTTGTCCCTACTTCCATAAAATTTAAACCCAATCCACCCTTTTTTGTTGTTCATAAGATCACCATCCTAGTTTAGATTTTTATCTTTGCTCATTTTGACCATTCCAGCTGTGTCTAAATTGGTTTACCCGTCTTTTCTGAAATACATTATAGAACAAGAACATCTAATTCTTCATGCCAGAAGAGGGCTCCAGAGGTTCTAATTGCAAGTTTTCCTTCTTAAAATAAAGCTTCTTTCACCTGACTTCTTAAAAAAGGGGAAAGAAGACTTTACTAAAAATCAAATGAGAGGTAGAAGAAAAATGGGGGGGGGTGGAAATAATGGAAGAGAGTGGCAATATACTGGAAAAAGAAAGGACAAAAATTGACTGAAGAAAAGAATTCCTTAAAAATACAATTAATCAATCTTTTTAAATCCTCTGAAGAAAACAATTCCTCAAAAAGTAGATTTGGCCAGATGGAAAAGGAGGTACAAAAGCTAACTGAAGATAATAATCCCTTAAAATTTGGAATTGGGCAAGTGAAAGCTAATGACTATATGAGACATGCTTCACTGGAAAAATAACTGACCTGGAAAACAGATCCTGGAGAGATGATGTAAAAACTTTTGGACTACCTGAAAGTCATGAAGAAAAAAGAGAAAGAGGAGGAGGAGGAGGAGGAGAGGAGGAGGAGGAGAGAGAGGAAGAGGAAGAGGAGGGGGAGGAGGGGGAGGAGGAGAGGAAAATGAGGAGGAGGAGAGGAGGAAGAGAGGAGGAAGGGAGGAGGAAGAGGAGAGAGAGGAGAGGAAGAGGAGGAGGGGGAGGAGGAGGAAAAGATGAAGAAGAAGAAGGAGAAGAAGAAGAAGAAGAAGAAGAAGAAGAAGAGAAGAAGAAGAAGAGAAGAAGAAGAAGGAAGAAGAAGAAGAAGAAGAAGAAGAAGAAGAAGAAGAAGAAGAAGGAAGAAGAAGAAGAGGAAGAAGAAGAAGAAGAAGAAGAAGAAGAAGAAGAAGAAAGAAAGAAAAAGAGAGCCTAGACAGCATCTTTCAAGAAGTAATCATGAAAATATTGTCCTGATTTTTAGAACCAGAGAATAAAAGAGACATTGAAAGAATCAAAAGATCATCTAATGAAAGAAATCCCAAAATGAAAATTTCAAGGAATATTGTAATCAAATCCCAAAATTATCAAATCAAGTAGAAAATGCTGCAGGCTGCCAGAAAGAAAAATTTAGATATCAAGGAGCTGCAGTCAAGATTACACAAGATTTAGCAGCTTGTATATTAAAGGACTGAAGAACTTGGAATATGATATTCCATAACTAAGAAACAAAATATTTTATTAAAAAAAGTAGACATTAAATGAAATAGGGGACTTTGAAACTTTCCTGATGAGAAGATCAAACTGAACAGAAAATTCAGTTTTCAAATATAAAACTCAAAAGAATCATTAAAAGGTAAATTGGAAAGAAAAAGAAACATGTTATTTAAAAGTTAAAGTTTTTACATCCCTATATGGGAAGATGATGATTGTAACTCTTGAGAATTGTATCTTTATTGGGGCAGTTATAAGGGGTATATATAAACAAAGAGTGGGTATAAAATGGCATTAATGTGATGATATAAAAAAATTAAGGATAGAAAAAGGATTGTATTGAAAGGAGAGAAAAGGAGAGGTTAAATGGGGTAAATTAGATCACATGAAGAAACACAGAAATTTTGATCTAAGACAAAGCAAAAGCAAAAATAGATTTAATTAAAAGAATTAATGAAGGAAACTACGTTTTGCTAAAAAAAAAAAGTCTAAACTACCTTAGACAATGAAGTAATATGCCATCCCAATTCTTTAAGAAGTTAAATGAGTTAAGGGAAAAAATAGCAAAGCTCAATCTCCCCCTCTAAGAACTAGATAAATCTAACTACAAAATAAACAAGAAACAAGTTAAGGAGGTGAATAGAATTTTAGAAAAGTTAGATCTCTGGAGAAAACTGAATGAGGATAGAAAGAAATATACTTTTTCTCAGCAGTACAGGGCATCTAAGCTAAAATTGACTATGTATCAAAGCATAAAACGCTCACAATCAAATGCAGAAAGAAACAGTGAATGCATCTTTTTTTCCAGATCAAGGTGCTAAAATACATGTAATACAGAGTAATGCATTGGAAAAATAGATTAAAAAATAAATTGGAAACTAAATAATCTAATCTTAAAGAATGACATAGATAGAAACAATAATTTCATCAGAGAATGGCAACATTGAGACAACATACCAAAATTTATGGGATGTAGCCAAAGCAGTTCTTAGGGGAAATTTTATATCTCTAAATGCTTACATAAATAAAATTAAGGAAGAAGAGATGAATGAATTCTGTCTTTCTAACTGTTAGCAATATTTTTTTCTTTGATCTGGAAGTCATGAATTTTGGCTATGATGTTAGGGGTTTCTTTTAGGAGAAGACTAATGGAATCTTTCTATTTCCACTTTGTCCAAACTATTAATTCCCTTTCTAGTTCTTTCTAGTTCTCATTTCTTTTTCAATTTTTAATTCAAGCATTCTCATTCTCCTTCCATTCATTAAAATATTTTAAATCTTAAAAAACAAACAAACAAACAAAAAAACTCTTGCTTCATCTCTTCAGGAATCCCAGTTGAATTTGTACTCAAGTTGTGTTTTATTGTGAAACAAAGTTTGTAGATGTTTGTCTTGAGTGTTATTGCCTCTACAACAATTCATTATGATAGGGTTTTTTGTTATAATAGTAGTCATCATCATGCTGGTTTGTCTATTCTTCCAATCTACTTCCTGATTTTGATTTTGATACTAGGTCCGACTTCTGAGACACATAGGGAAATTCTGAGTTTGTTTAATTGCTGTTTTCTTGAATGTACTATTACTTCAGAATTTCAGAGACAGGGAACAAGCTAATGACTATTCAGAGTTTTCAGTGCTCCCAAAGTGATCTAATCCAGGACAAAGTCTGAGTTTTGCAAATATCTGACCTGGATTTGTGCCCAGCTATGAGCAGTCTGCTTTCAGACTCCTCTCAGTCCCCTCTCAACCAGTTGAAAAGTACTTTTGGGTCAAGGCAGCAGAATCATAGGTTCTCTTTTGGTGTGTGAATCCTGTGTCAGATCACTACATATTTTTCTTTATATTTAATTCCAATTCATTAGCCTAGTATTTAAGACATATCCTTATGATGGTCTCAAATAAACAGGATGAAATGTCTGACCTTAAATAGTGATTAATAAACAATAAGAAAGAAATATACAAACTTACCTGCTTTCAATCAATGTAAACTATATATCAGCAAGGGGCAAAAAAAAAATATCTAGAGAGGTGAGTTTATAAAGAATAAATAATATTTGGGCTTATGAAGTTTGAAAGATATAATCTTAACATATCACCTACTGAAAATCACTAGTTGTTGAAAAATAAAATGGTGCCACAAATAACCAGTTGGCATCATAATCAGGAAAACCTGGAATTATGTCTTGACTCTAAGATACATATCCTTTAAAGGAATTTCAGGAAGTCTCAATTTAGATGGAAAAAAAACATGCCTATATTTTCACTAATATTTAATTGAAATTCAGCATTTTCTTTAATTATGAATTTGTTACTGATCTGCATTAGTCTCTACTGCAGAGAACACAACTCTGTGGACTGGCTACATTGCTCAAATGCCAAATATACTCTTACCAAAAAAATTATTTTATGGAGAACTCACAAATGGCAAGCGTTCACATAAAAAAGCACTACAATAACATTCTCAGGCTCTCTCTTAAGAACTTTAGAATCAATTGTATGACATGGAAGACGTTGGCACAAGACCATCCAGCATAGCATGCCCTCATCAGAGAAGGTGCTGTGCTCTATGAGCAAAGAAGAATTGAATTAACACAAAGGAAACATGAAATATGCAAAATTAGAGAATCCACCCTAAATCTTTTTAGGGACAATTTGTGTTCAATCTGTGGCAGAGCATTCTGAGTTCATATTGATCTGATCAGCCACAATCAGACACACTGTAACTTGATCCTAACATAGTAATGTTCTTCAAAAACAAAGGATAACAACAATATCATTGGAATCCCCTTATGTCCTTAAAAGAGTTATAGTAATTAATCATCTTGGAAATATTGGCATTAAACCTTAATTTTGTTATAAATAAATCTTTCATGTCCTTTTAGGATTCACAATATATTTAAAAGGTCTTCAAGGTGATCTAAGATTCTACTACAGCAATATCAGTCCATGTCTGACTTGTTTCCTGCTTTCTGCAAACATATAGTAATGTAAGCTGTCAATCAATTAACTAGGAAAAAAACATAATTTATGATTTGTCAATATGTGGCCTTCACTCAAGCCAAGTAGTATCAACAGAGAGTATCAAAATTATACATGTGGGCTTTCCCAAAAGTTAAAGTATCCCTATAACAATTCATCAGCTCTTAAAGAATTTTTCCATCAGCAGAGATATGGCTAAACAGGTTTAGTCACTTTTACTAGCTGAATTCAAAATTTAATCAAGAGGAAAAGAACATCACTTTTAAGCATGAGAATTGGAGAGAGGGAGATTTTATTGGTTTCTTCATTATATTCACTCTAATCCAGAATTCAAGAAGTCTTCTGCCCTCATTCTTAAGTCTTATACAATTGACTTTTCAGTGATCATATGGTTTATTAAAAATAATAAAAAGAAAAACTGCCTAGGTGCCATAGCAGAGAAAAATTAGAAAGAAATTGTTTTATCTGATCTTATATCCATCCCATCCTTCTCTCCCCAAAACCTCCTTCCACTTTATAGGTGATGGGAATATTAAGGAAAGAATGGGTATGTTTGAAACCTGCTATTACAAATAATCCAATATAAAATCCTAAAGTGTGTAGGAGGTGGGGGAATGAGGTTGGAATTGGTCTTTCTGCCTGATCTTACAAAGGGATAAGGTTTCCTAGCAACAGATATTAGTCTGGGCTTTCCCATTAATACATAGACTCACATGGCCTACTTCACTCACATAGCACCTAGGCACTATCATAGTTCTTCAGCATGTGAGGGATAGAACTCCCATCCAAAAATGACTACTCAGAGACTTCTCGAAGTAAAAAGCAGAAAAGTTGTTGTTTATTAATAGATTCTCATGAGAATGAGCAATTCCACCATGAGGAGGGAAAGAGAGAAAGCCCACGGTAGAAGCACTAAAGAATTAGGAAAGATATGCAGTTTTTATAGGTTTGGTTACAAAGAATTACATCATAGGTTGGGGAGCATTTAAAAAATAGGACCCCTCTCCCCTTAATTGAATGTTAGACATGGGTGCCAACAGACCTTAAAAATTTAGATTACTAAGCTAACAGCATTCAACTAATAGTCTAAATATTGATAACATTGAATAGTAATAAATGTCATCATTTCAGGTTAAGTAAATATATCTAAAGTTTAAGTAAATATTGGCTAACACACAACATACTTATGCAGGTCACAGAGACATAGAAATAATGAATAATAAAATACAGAAAAAGAATTTAAACATTCCTGGAAATTCTTCACCTTATTTCTCCATTCCATACAAGGATATTTCCCATATCATCATTTGTTGCCCCCAGCTGCTTTCACTCCTGTGTCAATGTCAGCCTGAAGCTTCTTGTCCTATTGGCAGAATGAAAAGTTATAGCTTCTTAGAAATCTCAAGTCCCAAAGAAGAGGAAATCTACAGATCTGAATGGCTATATGCATATCCTTTTCTTATCTGGTATCTTCCCAAACTCTCTCCCTGTTAGACTTAGGGAATGGGAAGATCTATCAAGAAAAACTGTTGGGGCAGTTAGGTGATACAGTGGATAGAATATCAGCTCTAAAGCCAGAAGGACTTGAGTTCAAATCTGACCTCAGACACTTGTTACTTCCTAGCTGTGTGACCCTGGGCTAGTCACTTAACCCCAATTGCCTCAGCAAAAGAAAAAGGAAAACTTGCATATGTCTTCAAGGCTGGAAGGAGACATTGAAAGGAATGATCCCCTATGGAATTTCTTCTATAGACTCATTTGTATTTTGAAACTCACATTGCCTCCTTCATTGAAGAGACAAAGCTAAGTGGTGTTAGAATATAGAAAAATTAGTCATTGCTCCCTGGACTTCACTGCCTGGAGATGATGTGAAGAATTTTTTAGAAAATTCTTCATTAATACTAAAGAAGGGAAAGGGACCTGTATGTGCCAAAATGTTTGTAGCAGCCCTGTTTGTAGTGGCTAGAAACTGGAAAATGAATGGATGCCCATCAATTGGAGAATGGCTGGGTAAATTGTGGTATATGAATGTTATGGAATATTATTGTTCTGTAAGAAATGACCAGCAGGATGAATACAGAGAGGACTGGCGAGACTTACATGAACTGATGCTAAGTGAAATGAGCAGAACTAGGAGATCATTATACACTTCAACAACGATATTGTATGAGGACATATTTTGATGGAAGTGGATTTCTTTGACAAAGAGACCTGAGTTTCAATTGATAAATGACGGACAGAAGCAGCTACACCCAAAGAAAGAACACTGGGAAACGAATGTGAACTATCTGCATTTTTGTTTTTCTTCCCGGGTTATTTATACCTTCTGAATCCAATTCTCCCTGTGCAACAAGAGAACTGTTCGGTTCTGCAAACATATATTGTATCTAGGATATACTGCAACATATCCAACATATATAGGACTGCTTGCCATCTAGGGGAGGGGGTGGAGGGAGGGAGGGGAAAAATCGGAACAGAAATGAGTGCAAGGGATAATGTTGTAAAAAAAATTACCCTGGCATGGATTCTATCAATATAAAGTAATTATTAAATAAAAATTAAAAAAAAAAGAAAATTCTTCATTGATACTTCAAGTATTGATACCTAAAATTGTGCTCCAAAATTATCATATTGCCCAATCATAATTATGTGTGTATACTCCTGCTGACCCAGAATGGTCACCAGGATAAATAACTGATATGTATTTATAAGCTTGATTACAGAACAACAGTAGAAGAGAATGGATAGAAAGTGAAAAGGGGTGAGGAAACTAGATCATGTATTTCTTTCATTGATCCATTAATTGTCTTTATCAATTTTAATGTACTTAAACCTCTGCCAATCAACAAATATTTATAATGGCCTACAATATGCCAGGCACTAGCGATACAAAGACAAAAATGACTGTCTTTGGAAAAACTGGGTGGCCCTGTGGATAGAGCATTGCCCCTGGATTCAGGAGGATCTCAGTTCAAATTCAATCTCAGATACTCCCTAACTTTGTGATCCTGGGAAACTCAACCCCTATTCCCTTTAAAAGAAGGAAAAAAATCACTGTTTAACTGCTAGGACAAGAATCCTCAGGAAAGGAGAAAAATAATTAGAACAATTATGAAGTACAACTAGAAATTGATACTGTGGGTATTTATTTTATTCTTAATCTATTGAGAAGCAAAATCTTTATATTGCTATTCAACAATTCTTCTTCCTTTACTGAGTTTAATAAACTATTTGACCACTGAGAAGCTAATTGTCTGAATCTTTTGAATGAGATTGATTTTTGAGAGCAGAATTCTCAAGTTAGGGTCGATATAGAACCACTGAAAAAACCAACTGAGATTTTCTTTCAGACTCTGATATTTCAGAGGTAGCAATATTCCATATTTTTCAAGGGAAGAAGAAACCATTTGCTATAGGATATCTATCATTTGCAACATGGTATAACAGACAAATATCCTTGGAGACAAGTTCATAACTTACCTCTGATATAACCTCATAGTGCTTTAGACAACTCTTTAAGAGTCTACCTTGCAAAGAAGTCCTAGGCAAAGGAAAATGAGAGAGAGAAGTCACAGCTCCCTTCTCTTATCTTTATTTATCAATTAAGTTCCCATATTCCCATCCCCCCCAAAAAAAATAAGTAACAAGACAGGTGAAATAGCTATCCATGGCTATCAATCAGCTCCAGCCTAAGCTGACAAATTTAATCATACCAGCCCAGCTAGCTGTTCTTCACTTTTCCTTACTTTATCACTTCTTCCCTCTTTCCTTGATCTTTCATATTGGGCAGAAATCAAGAGTGGGAAGCATTGGGGTGCAGTTAGTCCCTTTTGCATTTAGCCACTTCTTCCTTCATCTCATCAGCCTAATCCTGCAAATTCTGGGCTTTAATCCTCCCTTTATTTTCTTATTCCTAGATCTTAAGCACTTAGATCATCAATCTGAACCCCAGGCATCTGTCAGAGAAAAAAAAAAAAAAAAGGACAGGTATTGGAACCTTTTCTTCACCATGCAATAATCCACCAGTCATAGACATAGCCTAGACTCCTCTCCACTTGAGAGTTGAGGAAGGTAGCAGTATATCTGTCTCCATGACAACTGTCACTTGACCTGGGAACAAAATTGACAGCTTCCTTATGGAACATGTGGTTTGGAGTTAGATCCCCTTTTGTAGTCAATGAGGTCAAGTGAGCAATCTATTGGTCCCATGTCTAACTGAAAGATCTTCACAGATACAACACTGATTGGTCTCTTGGTCTCAATTTCCTCATCCTTAAAATGAGATAGTTAAATCAGATCATTTCTAAACTTTCTAGTCCTCACATTGTGTCTCTAAGTATTATCCTGGGGATGATTATCTGTAATCTCTTTACTAATATTTTATTTTAAGATTTTTGCATCAATATTCATTAGGGAGATTGGTCTATAATTTTCTTTCTGTTTTCGTCCTACCTAGTTTAGGTATCAGGACCATGCCTGTGTCATAAAAGAAATTTTGTAGGAGTCCATTCCCTATTTTTTCAAATATTTTATATAGTATTGGAGTTAATTGTTCTTTAAATGTTTGTTAGAATTCACATGTAAATCCATCTGGTCCTGGGGATTTTTTCTTAGGGAGTTGATTAATAGGTTGTTTTACTTTTTCTAAAATGGGATTATTTAAGTAATTTATTTCCTCTTCTGTTAATCTGAGCAATTTATATTTTTGTAGGTATCCCTCCATTTCACTTAGGTTGTCAAATTTATTGGCATAAAGTTGGGCAAAGTAACTCCTGTTAATTGCTCTAGTTTCTTCTTCATTGGTGGATCATTCTCCCTTTTCATTTTTGAGACTAACAATTTGATTTTCCTCTTTCCTTTTTCTAGTCAAATTAACTAAAGATTTATCTATTTTGTTGGTTTTTTCATAAAACCAACTCAGTTTTATTTTTTAATTCAGTAGTTGTTTTTTTTTTTTAGATCAATAAAATCTTTTATTTTTAGAACTTCAAATTTGGGCTTTGATTGGTGGGGACAGGGGGAGGTTAATTTGTTTCTTTTCTAGCTTTTTTAGTTGCAAGCCCAATTTGTTGATCTTCTCTTTCTCTATTTTATGCAAGTAAGCATCTAGAGATATAAAATTTCCCCTTATTACCACTTTGGCTGCGTCTCACAAATTTTGGTATGTTGTCTCATTATTGTCATTCTCTTGGATGAAATTATTGATTGTGGCTATGATTTGCTGTTTCACCCATTCATTCTTTAGGATGAGATAAAATCATTTCCAATTTCTTTTTGGTCTATTTTCCCCTGGCCCTTTATAGAATGTAATTTTTATTGCATCGTGATCTGAAAAAAATACATTTACTATTTCTGCTTTTCTGCATTTGATTTTCAGTTCTTTATGTCCTAATATATGGTCAGTTTTTGTATAGGTTCCATGAACTGCTGAGAAGAAAGTGTACTCCTTTCTAATTCCATTCAATTTTCTCCAAAGATCTTAGTTTTTCTAGCACTCAATTTACCTCTTTAATTTCTTTCTTATTTATTTTGTGGTTTGATTTATCTAGTTCTGAGAGAGCAAAGTTGAGATGTCCCACTATTATAGTTTTGTTGTCTATTTCTTCTTGCAACTCTCCTAACTTCTCCTTTAGGAATTTAAGTGTTACACCACTTGTTGCATATATGTTTAATATTGATATTGCTTCATTATCTGTGGTATGCTTTAGCAAAATATAGTTTCTTTCCTTATCTCTTTTAATTAGATCAATTTTTGCTTTTCCTTGATCTGAGATCAGGATGGCTACCCTTGCTTTTTTTATTTCACCTGAAGTATAATAGATTCTGATTCATTCAGCCTTTTATCTTTATTTTGTATGTATCATTCTACTTTAAATGTGTTTCTTGAAAACAACATATTGTAGGATTCTGACTTTTAATCCAGTTTGCTATCTGCTAACATTTTATGGGAAAGTTTACCCCATTCACATTTATAGTTAAAACTACTAATTCTGTATTTCTTGCCATCCTATTAACCCCAAATTATACTTTTCTCTTTCCTTTGCCCCTTTCCCTCCTTCCCAGTATTTAACTTCACTTGCCTCAAGCAGAACTCCCCCTTCAGAGACACCCCCTTTCTTATACCTTTCCCCTACTATTTCTCTTTTCCCTTCTATTTAGCCTACCCCTTCCCTTTCCCCCTTTCCCCTCCCACTTTTCTATAAGATGAGAGATGTATCTTCTTGATGAAACCAAATATATCTAATATTCTTTATTTGGGCCAAATCTGATGAGAGTAAGATTCACACAATATTTGTCACCCTCCCTTTTTCCCCTCAACTATAATATGTTTTATTTGTCTCTTCCTGAGATGTAATTTCCCTCAATTTTACCTCCACTTTCCCCTTTTTTTCTATTACAATCCCCTTTCCATCTATAGTTTCTTTTTTATATTATAACAGTAAAATCAGATTATACGTGTACTCTCAATGTATAACCATAACATAAATAAAGTTCTCAAGAGTTTTTTTTTTCTTTTTACCTTTTTATGCTTCTCTTGAGTTCTATATTTGAAGGTCAAAATTTTTGTTTAGCTCTGGTCTTTTCATCAAAAATAAATGGAACTCACTAGTTTCATTGAATGTCCATCTTCTTCCCTGAAAGAAAATGCTGAGTTTAGCAGGGGAAAGGTATAAAAAAGGGGGTGTCTCTGAAGGGGGAGTTCTGCTTGAGGCAAGTGAAGTTAAATACTGGGAAGGAGGGAAAGGGGCAAAGGAAAGAGAAAAGTATAATTTGGGGTTAATAGGATGGCAAGAAATACAGAATTAGTAGTTTTAACTGTAAATTTATTCTTGGATGCATTCTAAGTTCCTTTGCCTTTCAGAATATCATATTCCAGGCCTTTTGATCCTTTAAATGGAAGCTGCTAGGTCCTCAGTAATCCTTATTGTGGCTCCTCTGTTTTTGAATTGTTTCTTTCTGGCTGCTTGTAATAATTTTTCCTTGGTCTGATAGCTCTCAAATTTAGCCACAATATTCCTTGGGGTTTTAATTTTGGAGTCTCTTTCAGGAGGGTCTCTTTCGGTTTCAATGATCATTTTATCTTCTGATTCTATGATATCTGGGCAGTTCTCTTTGATGATTTCCTAAAAGTTAGTGAATAAGCCCTTTTTTTCATCATGTATTTCAGGGAGTTCAATAATCCTTAGATTGTCTCTCCTAGATCTATTTTCCAGGTCAGTTGTTTTCCCAATTAGGTATTTTTTTTTTCGATTTTTTTCATTTTTTTGGTTTTGCTTGACTGATTCTTGTCTCATTGAGTCATTCATCTCCATTTGTTTAATTCTGAATTTTAGTGAATTAATTTCTTTATATGCTTTTTTTACATCTTTTTGTATTTGTCCAATTGAATTTTTAAATGAGTTGTTTTGTTCTATGGAATTTTTTTTCCATTTCACAAATTCTGTTTTTTAAGGAGTTATTTTCTTTTTCTGTTTCACCAATCCTGTTTTTCTGGGAGTTGCTTTCTTTTTACATCTTATCAAATCTATTTTTCAATGAGTTATATACCTTTTCCAAACCCTCTTTCAAATTTTTCATTTCCTTTCCCCATTTTTCTTCTAGCTCTCTTTTAAAATCCTTTTTAATTTCTTCTAGGAGAGCCTTGTGTGATAGGGACCAGATTATATTGCCTTTTGGGGCTTTCTCTGGAGACAATCTGCTTTTAGTCTCCTCGGGATTTGCAATCTGTTCTTCATTTTCACCACAGAAGCTATCTATCATCAGAGCCCTCTTTATTTTTTTTACTCATTAAAAAAAAAAAATTAAGGTCTGACTTTAGGGTAGAGGAGGTTTTCCAAGCTGCTGCAGATACACTAAATCAATGCTGACCCATTCCCAGTGCTGGGGGCATGGCCAGGTCCAGTGAGATTCTGGCATTTGAGGGTTCACTATTAATCTTCTGGGTTTGTGTTGGATGTTTTATAACTTCTCTGCTGATCTACAAGCTTTCAACCAGGCCAGAGTGGCCAACATAGCTATAGATTCCTGTAGATTCCTTCCCATAGATTCTCTGCCACGGGGAGTCTACATCACCCTGAGACTCTGAGCTATCTGCACTGATGTTTGAATTCAGCTGCTTGTGCTTCCCTGCCTCCCTCTTGTTTCTGATTGAAGCAGACCTTTTCTTCTCTGTTTCATCCCCATAAATTCTCTGCCACACAGAGTCTGCACTGCCCCCAGAGACAGCCTCACCCTGGGACTCTGCACTGTTGGTGCTGATGTTTATGCTCAACCTTATGGCTGGCTGCCTCCCTCCTGTTTCCAATTGAAACAGACCTTTTCTGGTGATCTTTGAAATTATCTTCTGCTGATACTTTGTTGCACTCCCAATATTTGTGGGTCCTGCCAGTTCAGAGCTAATTCAGAGGCTAGATTTCATAATTAGTGTAAGAGTTGTAGAGAAGGTCAGAAACGTGTGTTGTCTCCACCATCTTGGCTCTACCCCCAGAAGTCAAATCTTTTTATTTTCAAAATATATGCATAGTTTTCAACATTTCCCCTTGAAAAAACTTGTGTTCCAAATTTTTTCTCCCTAATTTCTTCCCCAAATGGCAAGCAATCCAATATATGTTAAACATGTGTGATGCTATATATTTTTCCACAATTATGCTGCACAAGAAAAATCAGATCAAAAAGAAAATATGAAAAAGAAAACAAAAAAGCAAGCAAACAACCACAAAAAAGATGAAAATATTATGTTGTGATTCATATTCACTCCCACATTCCTATCTCTGGATACAGGTTGCTCTCTTTATCACAAGACCATTAGAACTGGCCTGATTCACATCATTGTTGAAAAGAGCTAAGTCCATCACAGTTGATCGTCACCTAATCTTGTTACTATGTACAATGTTCTCTTGGTTCTATTTACTTTCCTCAGCATCAGTTCATGCAAGTCTGTCCAGGCCTTTCTGAAATCATCCTGTGATCTTTTCTTATAGAATAATAATATGAACCAAACTTATTCAGCCATTTTCCAATTGGTGGGCATCCACTCAGATTCCAGTTTCTTGCCACTACAAAAAGGACTGCTGCAAACATTTTTGCACATGTGGGTCCTTTTCCCTTTTTTATGATCTCTTTGAGATACCAATCCAGGAGAAATACTCCACAATCAACAGGTATGCACATTGACCTTTGAGCATAGTATCAAATTGCTCTCCAGAATAGTTGAATCAGTTCACAACTCCACCAACAATGTATCAATATCCCGGTTTTCCCACATCCCCTCCAACATTCATCAATATCTTTTCCATCATCTTTACTCCATATTTCTATAGGGCTATAAAGTGTACATAGTACTTTCTTCATAATAGCCCTCTGAAAATGCTCCTATTTCAATCATCCCTCAAATCTACAGGTTTTTTTAAAGGTTTTCTGGCAAATGGCTTTGTTAAAAAGCTATTTGGAGTTCTTGAAACCACAATAGTAATCCCAAGGAAGATAAGGAAATTCACAAAATGTGTCAAGGCTAGTGAAAACATGCAATTAATAGCTTGCAAAGAATTCATTCATTCAACTAATATTCACCAATTGCTAACTGTGCAGAAGACTGTGCTGGTGCTGGAGAAAATACAAATATGATACACTGTGTGAATCGTGGGTATTACGGGCTACCTTCTTTCATACCATGCCTGGTTCATTACAAAACTTTCTGCTATTTTACAACTTGATCATCCCATTATTAACAGAGAGGTTGTATTATACTTTTTGGCCACCAGATGATGCTCTAACTACAGGAAAGTAACCAACTCTTCCTACGCTTGATTTTTCAGCACTTACCCTGTATTAACTGCAACCTAGCTCCCAGGTTCACTCCACATTCAGTTGTTGCCTAGAGATGGTTAAAACTGGAACTATAGTTATTGTCTCAAGCTTGATTTTGCAGACTTCAATAGAGTACATGACATACTCACTTTGAGCAAATGGGGGCAGGAATTTCAGGGCAGAACCTCTCGGTTTTTTTTTTTTTTTTCTTATCTTGGTAGCAGGAGGAAGGATAAAACAAGAGTTTTTTCCTACCACTCTACAAATAAAGATGAGGAGATGTGAAAAATAGCTGACAATTGAACCTACTATCACATGCATTGGTCAAAGGAGGAAACATGAGAAGGAAGGAAGGAGAGAGAGGAGACAGAGAGATTGAGGATTAGGTACAAAAATACATCTCACTCGATAGAGAAATGAGAGAAGGGAAAAGATGGAATTAGAGGGATAACAATTTGAAGGAGATTGGTCTTGAGCAATACAAATTCTATGAGTCTGTAAAATATTTATAGCTTTTTTGAAGTGACAAAAAAATAAGAATCTGAGGTGGAGCTCATAAACTAAGGAATCTGAGCTGAGGTGGAGCTCATAAACTGAGGAATTGATTGAACAGCTTAAGTTTTATAAATGTGATGGGATAATTATTGAGTTATAAGACAGGATGAAGAGAACAGTTACAGAGAAACCTTGGAAGACTTATATGAACTGACGCAAAGTAAAGGTAACAGAATCAGGGGGAAAGTTTATATAGTGAACACAAACTTAAAGACAAACAAACGGTAGATTTTTTTTTTCTGATTTAAAATGTGTGTGTGTATAATTTTTCAATGGTGTTTATTCATACTTAAATTATAATTTGATTGATTTAATTGAGATGTATGGATTTCTGGGATTATATTATTTGAGGCAAAAGTAGAATAACTTTTACAAAAATCAATGGAAAGAATATCTTATTTATTGTTGGCCAAAGAAAAAGAAGAAATGCTTTTAAATTCCCAGGAAGACAGATCTTACAAAATGAATAAATAATCATTTTCTTTGCTAAATAAATTAAAACTAATTACTGAAATTGAAGTATAAAGCTCAATAAACCCAAGGACACAAACTCCAAAAGAACTCTTTGTTCAACAAAAATTACTGGAAAAGTGGAAAGTAGTCTGCTAGAAATCAGATTTAGCCAAGTATCTTATATTGTATGTTACAATAAACTCCAAATAGAACATAATCTAAATATAAAAGACTACATCTATGATTTTTTTGAAAATAGTGGGGTAGTGAAAAATGTAGTAGGTATACAGTTCCTACAAAGAAGAAGAGGATTACATGGAATAATTTGTCTACAAGAAAGGGATATGTTTATATTAAAGCATGAAGGTAGATGAAATGTTTAAAATGATCAAAGATATAAAAAAAAAAGATTATGGATTCAAAATGGCAGAGTTGACTGATTGCAATATAACATAGATTGTAAATGGACTCCATGGGGGGAGCAACATATCTTAAAGGTAAGTGATCAACTAAAAAGACATAGTATGATGCACTGATCCCCACGCATGCCACAGAAGTCAATATAGGACACAACTTTGCCTATCCATGATTTATTAGAACCCAACATTCCCTCCCTCCATTATTAGAACCCAACATTCTCTCCCTCCACTTCCTTATGCTTCTGTGCAAAACTTCCAAGAAAAAGAAGAATTGGGCTCAGGCCATGAAAGAGTTCAAAAGGAATTTTGAAAATCAAGTAAAAGAAATAGAAGAAAAATTAGGGAAAGATTGAGAGACATACAACAGAAAATACAAAAAATGTCTTTAAAAGCAAAATTGGCCAATTGGGAAAGGAGTACAAAAGCTCACTGAGGAAAATAATTCCTTAAAAAATAGAATTGAGCAAATGGAAACTAATGATTTTATGAGAAATCAAGATACAATAAAGCAAACACCAAAGATGAAAAAATAGAAAAAAATTCAAAATATCTCATTAGAAAAACAATTAACCTGGAAAATAGATCTAGGAGAGATAACTTTTAAATTATTGGTCTACCTGAAAGCCATAGTCAAAGAAAGAGCTTGGTCATAATATTTCAAGAAATTATCAAGGAAAACTGTCCTAATATTCTTCAACCAGAGGGTAAAATAGAAATTGAAAGAATCCACTGATCACCTCCTAAAATAGATCTCAAATTGAAAACTCCCAGGAATATTATAGCTAAATTTCAGAACTCTCAAATCAAAGATAAAATATTAAAAGCATTCAAAAAGAAAAAAATTAAGTATAGTGAAGCCACAGTCAGGATAACACAAGATTTAATAGCTTCTAGACTAAAGGATCAGAGGACTTAAAATATGAAATTACATAAACCAATGGAGCTAGGATTACAACCAAGAACCACATACTCAACAAAATTAATGTAATCCTCCAGGGAAAAGGGTGGGTATTCAGTGAAATAGAGGATTTTCAAACATTCGTGATGAAAAGACTAGAGCTGGAGAGAAAATTTGCATTTCAAATATAGGACTCTGGAGAAGCATAAGGAGGTAAACATTAATTTAATATAATCAAAATTAACATTTTTATATTTCATAATGTTCTCCATCTCTTGTTTGATCACAAAGTTCTCCCCTTCCCCATCGATCTGACAGATAAACTATCCCATATTCTTCTAATTTGTTCATGGTATCACCTTTATATCTAAATCATGTTTCCATTTGGACCTTTTCGTGGTCCATACCTAGTTTCTGACATACCATTTCCCAGTAGTTTCAGTCAGAGTTGGGTTTTGTTCCCAAAGGTTGTATCTTTGAGTTTATCAAACACTAAATAACTATAGTAATTTGTTGTGATGTATTGTTTACTTAATCTATTCCACTGATCTACCACCCAACTTCTTAACTAATACCAGATTGCTTGGATGATCACCATTATATAATTCAGGTTTGAGATCAGGTTTGACTAGGATACCTTCTTTCACATTTTTTCCCTTATTAATTCCCTTAATATCTTTTGTTAATATCTATTGTTCTTCTAGACAAATTTTTTTATTATTTTTTTCTAGCTTTAATAATTTTTTTTGGTAATTTGATTGGCATGGCACTAAATATATATATTAATTTAGGTGGAATTGTCATTTTATTATGTTATCTCAGCTTACTCATGAGCAACAATTATATTTCTGCTTGTTCATATCTGACTGTATTTGAATGAAAAAAATGTTTTTTTTAATTATGTTCATATACTTTCTGAGTTTGTCTTGGCAGGTGGACTTCCCAGTATTCTATGTTATCTACATTTGTTTAAAATGGAATTTCTCTTTTTATATCTTGCTGCTGGACTTTGTTGGTGATATATATAGATTTGCTGATGATTTATGTGGGTTTATTTTATGTCCTGCAGTTTTGCTAAAGTTGTCAATTATTTCAAGTAGTTCTTTAGTTGATTCTCTATATCATCATATGATCTGCAGAATAATAGTTTTATTTCCTCATTGTCTAAATTAATTCCTCCAATTTTTTTTTCTTATTGCTATACCTAACATTTCTAGTACACTATTGAATAATGGTGGTGATAATAGGAATTCTTGTTTCATTCCTGGTCTTATTAGAAAGCTTCTAGTTTATCCCCATTACAGATAATGCTTGCTGATGGTTTAGGTAGATACTACTTGTGATTTTAAGAAAATCTCTATTTACTTCTCTATTCTCCATTGTTTTTAATAAGAATGGGTTTTGTATTTGTTACTTTCTGTATCTGAAATAATCAAATTATTTTTGTTGGTTTTAATACTGATATGGTCAATTATGCTGATAGTTTTCCTAAAATAGAATGAGCCCTGCATTCATGCTGTAAATCTGACCTAGTCATAATGTATGATGCTTGTCATATATTGCTGTAATCTCCTTCCCAGTATTTTATTTTGTAAACATTTTTTAGCAATATTTATTAGGGAAATTGATCTATAGTTTTCTTTCTCTGTTTTCTCTCTTCCCGATTTAAGTGTCAGTACCTTATTTGCATCATAAAAGAAATTTGGTAGATGCTTTCTTTGCCTATTTTTCTAAGCAGCTTATGTAACATTTGAGATTAATTGGTCTTTGAATGTTTTATAGAATTAACTTGTGAATCTATCTGGTCCTAGTGATTTTTTCTTAGGAAGTTTATTAATAGTTTATTCAAT
The DNA here is from genome assembly GCF_016432865.1 of Antechinus flavipes. NCBI lineage: Eukaryota > Metazoa > Chordata > Mammalia > Dasyuromorphia > Dasyuridae > Antechinus > Antechinus flavipes. The sequence goes on from NC_067399.1 coordinate 76,096,066, forward strand.
TTCTTTTTCTAAATTAGAAGTTATTTGATCATTCTATTTCCTCTTTTTTATTTGGACAATTTTTGTAAATATTCATTTATTTTATTTAGATTGTCAGATTTATTGACATATAATTGGAGAAAATAATTCCTAATAATTATTTTAATTTTCTCTTCCTTGATGGTGAATTCACTCCTTTCATTTTTAATTTTTTAATATTGATAATTTAGTTTTCTTCTTTCCCTTTTTAAATAAAATAAGTTCATGGTTTATTGTTTATTTGTTTTTTCATAGAACCAGTTCACAATGACCTTTCTGATACCTCCCAGCAATATACAGTTTGCATTCTATATACTAGGTTCCTATATTATGAGAGGGCCATGACCCTAGCATTGCCATGCTAGGTCAGCTTGTCTACCACCTAAATTCAAACTGCCCAATTGGCTGCACTTACACAAATACAATCATCTACAATGATTCCCATTATACCTTTGGAGTTTGTCAACCTAACAGGATGCTATGGTTGCATAGGAGCTTCTTGACTTCTTCTAGTAAGATCAATGGAACACATTATACATCAAGTAAACTTCTATGTAGTCTACAACTTCCCATTGCTCTTTTATTGCCCATTGTCCTGCTTATACAATGGAAACGACCATTTCAAGAGGTAATAATTGTGTTGCTGCTGCTGCAAAACTTGTTACCCTTGAGGTCCCTTTGCAAAAACTCTGAAATTATGAAGTAGAAACCGTAATTTTGTGCCAAGTGGGCATCCAGAGTCTGGGTGACTATGGAAGGCAAACCATTCCTCCTTTAAAGTTTCTGTCACCAGCTATGTCTCTCTGTCCATAAGAGGAACCATTTTGGAATACAAAGAATTGTTGATACAATTAGAAAAGTGTGGGTCACTCAAGGTATTACCCTCTATTTCTGTGCATATTTTTCCCTCTTACTTTTTAGGGCTTAAATCACTTTTCATGATTAAACCCTAGTTTATACTTCTTTAAAATTGATTTCATATGTGTGCCTAAGTCTGGCCACTATAAGGTCTGCCTTGTTATCCTTGATAACCTCACTAAGTTGTGTAGTTTCATAATTCTAAGACCATAATGAATTTTGTGGCTAAAATTGATCTCCAAAAAAATTTAGTTTCCTGGTTTGACCCATTGGTTTGTATTGATTCTGACAGAAGGTCTCTTTTCATTAACATGGATTCTCTCCCAAACTTATTCTTGTCTTTGAGAAATTTTGTATCCCTTATCACCTACTAGAGTTCTAGTCAAGTTAAATTAAACACATGAAGAAAGAACTTAAGAACAACACTGGGAAATTGTGCTCTGAGAACTACCATAAATGACCCCCTTGTGATTTTTTTTTTCATCTGTGAATTAGACCAAAGTGAGAATTATAGCTTCCTTCTTTTGAAATACTTTTCAACCATCCTCCTCTAAAGATAAAACCTTTCTCCCTAGTTTATACATCATTACTGAGAAAAGATATTTTTGTTACTTCTTGTAACATAGAAACTACAAAATATACATGAATATAACTTCATGACACAGATGCTGCATGACCCAGCTGGGCATTTGGATTTTTCACTATATGAATTTCACCATGAGAATTAGGTCTACATCAAAAATTTTCCAGCAGACCAGCAGAACTCAATTTGCCAGAAAAGGCTCGTTCCAAATATTGCTGATCATCCCACCTATTAGAAAAAATTTTCGTGAATTCACTGTGTCCAAATAATACCTTCTCCTTACCATTTTACATGGCCAATGTATCAGAAAATCTTTTGTTTTATTCTTAACATCATCACTTGGTATTTCTCCTTCTCCAGTTAATCCAAGGAATGAAAAATTGTCACAATCATAACTCATCATATGTTTTAAATCTTGCTTGTTTCTTTGTTATTGCTTAATTTTAAAGTTATCATTTGCTCTTTTCATATTCCATTCCTTCCAAGGGGATTGTAAAAGACTTAGTACAGTTAGTACATTTCATGATAATGTTGTGCATACTTTGTATCATCTTGGAACAATTGAACCCTATAGATTCTAGGTTTATCATTATTTCTGCCAGAGTGACCCATTTGCTTGGGTAGTACTCCCTGTTATGTAAGGGATATGAGATATGATCAATCTTATTATTCTTATATTAACCAACAACTGATTAGTCATTCAAGCCTTCATAAACTCCAAAAAGTTATAACAGAAATGTAATTGCTTATACCAAGTAACCCCAATGGAATCCTTCCCCTGGTTCTTTTTGTTGCAGAGTAATTGCAGAGTGTTGCAGAGGGAATTATAAAAAACAAACTGATTCCATTTTGAAAATAAGCTCCACTGTGAAACATTCCTGTAAATCATCTGATTTAAGGGAATTTTACCTCATTTACTCCTTAATTCACAAAATCCCTTAACTTTTTTTCCAGTAAGAAATCAAATCATCCCAATTTCTCTTGTGCAGGAAGATAAATGTATAATTATGTATAAATATATTGGATTTAACATATATTTTAACATATTTAACATCTATTGGACTATCTGCCATCTAAGGGAGGAGGTGAGGGAAAAGAGGTGAAATTTTAGAACAGAAGGTTTTGCAAGTGTCAGTGTTGAAAAATTAGCCATGCATATGTTTTGTAAATAAAAAGTTTTAATAAAAAAGAAATCAGATCATCAAATCCTATATCCTATTCTATACCCTGCTGTTTGTTTTCTTATAATACATAAAATCTATACTTAAAGTCTTTGTGCCTGCTGCTTTGTGCCTTTGACAGAATTAATTATGCTTGGCTTACTAATAAATTGCTTAGCTTAGAATCTGTTTCCTCAGTTATTATAAATTCTTTCATGACAGCTTCTTAGTATCCTCAGTACTTAGTAAATGTTATGCCAAAGTTCTCTTTTTAATGTCGTGACCCAGTTTCTCCAATTGTCCTATTTAATTATTCTATCTTAGGTTATAACCTTTCCCTCTTAATGTTTGAGATAAAGGTTTTATAGACATTCCTTCTTAATGTTTGACAAGATAAAGATTTATCCATTTTAGATGTCTTTAGAATATCAGTAACCTCCCTCCATTAGGTTATCCCCACCTAAGTACCTCCACTATGCCATTGTTCTTGTTATTCTATAAAAAGCTTGCTGTCCCCGATACTCAGGGCTAGATTCTTTGAGATGATAGTCTTATCTAGCCCTGGGATCAATCATGGATCCATTGGTCCCAGTATTTCTCTCCATTTAATAAACTATTGAATTGGTCTCTAATCCCTTGTCTTGCTCAGTTTCTTTGGCATTACAGTAAAGTGCATATAGTGGGGATTTAATAAATGTTTATTTATAGACTGATAACCTACATGATTTTTTTTTTAAACAATGCCTAGGGATTTAACAAATGTTTATTTATTGACTGATAACCTACATTTTTTTTTTAAACAATGCCTCTAATCCATAAAAGGAGATAAGTTGGGGGAAATTGTACAAGGTTTAAAAAAAAATAGATAAAGCTCAAGATGCCTCCAATTCAAATTTGTCCAAGTTTTCGTATTATGTAGATAACCCCAAAAAAGCTGCAGTCAGTTATCATGAAAGTTTTCCCAAAGTAATTAGCCAGTTTTGTCAACATTTCTGTTTTTTTAACTATCCTTAAGGAAAAATAAGAATGAAGTTACACTTTCCTCACAAAAATTCATTGGAACCACAAGGCTATTTGGTTTCATGTTTTGGCTAGTTAAATTTTTTCAAGAAAAATCTTGATTAGGTTTTCATTCTAATAAATCAGGCAAACTCAGGGAAATTATGGGGGGAAAAGGCCAAAGTCTCCTACAGCATCCATGACCATCCCCAGTCATCTTGATATATATCTGCCCACTAGATGCAGAGACTATCTTTGGCACTGGAGGTACAAAGTTTTAAAAATAATAGAATGCATATGTGTATGACTGGCTCTAAGATATAGCCTCAGGTTGCTTTCAAACATGAATTTTCATAAGAGAGGACAAATCCTAATAGTAGATTCATATTTCTAAAGGGGGATGGAATAGAGTTGTTTAAGAATTGAGTTTACATTGTGGTATATGAATGTTATGGAATATTATTGTTCTGTAAGGAATGACCAGCAGGATGAATACAGAGAGGACTGGCGAGACTTACATGAACTGATGCTGAGTGAAATGAGCAGGACCAGGAGATCATTATATACCTCAACAATGATACTGTATGAGGATGTATTCTGATGGAAGTGGATCTCTTCGATAAAGAGAGCCTTAATTGATCAAAGATGGACATATGCAGCTACACCCAGAGAAAGAACACTGGGAAATGAATATAAACTGCTTGCATTTTTGTTTTTCTTCCCGGGTTATTTATACCTTCTGAATTCAATTCTCCCTGTGCAAGAAGAAAACTGTCCGGTTCTGCACAAATATATTGTATCCAGGATATACTGTAACCTATTCAACATGTAAAGGACTGCTTGCCATCTGGGGGAAGGGGTGGAGGGAGGGAGGGGAAAAATCGGAACAGAAATGAATGCAAGGGATAATGCTGTAAAAAATTACCCTGGCATGTGTTCTATCAATAAAAAGATATTTAAAAAAAAAAAAAAAAGAAGAATTGAGTTTACAGTCTAGGTAGGATTTTTTTTTCTTTTTTGTATTTAGTATTTTTTTCTTTTTTCTTCAATTACAGGTAAAAACAATTTTCAATATTTGTTTTTAAAATTGAGTTTCAAATTCTTTCTGTTTTCTCATCTTCCTCATTGAGAATGCAAGAGATTTGATAAAGATTATACATGTATAGTCATGCAAAACAAAATATATTTCCATATTTGTAATGTTAAAAAAATCACAGATCAAAATTTAAAAAAAAAAAAGTTGTAAAAGAAAACATAAACCAAAATAAAAATCCAAGAAAAATAAAGTGGAATATGTGTGTGTGTGTATGTGTATGTGTGTAGTAGTAGTAGTTGTAGTAATTGTAGGTAGTAGTAGTAGTTGTATCAATTCTTGTTTGGATATGAATTGAACTAGATGACCACTGAGTAGAGTCTTAATTAAGCTGGAGTAAAAATGTTATCATTCCTAGGGTAGTTCCTTCTGTGCCCACATCTCAATTTTCTTCTTTCTTTCTTTCCTCCTTCTTTTCTTCCCTCCTTCCTTCCTTCTCTTTCCTTTCCTTCCTTCCTTCCTCCCTAGATATCTTGGGGTTTACTAGCTAGATTTCTTTCCTAATGATCGTACCTTAAATCCAATTCACTCTGGTTCTCATTGATCATCCAATAAAAAGTCAAGGCCAAGCCTACTTAGTCTTTGTTTTGGTCCTGATTGCCTAAAGTAAATGTAAATAACATTTTTTTCTGTTTTAGCCAGAAATCCCGAGGTTCTTTCCTTCCCAGACTGATTATCTTTTTTTGGACTAGGTAAAAAAAGCCATTTTGAGCCTCATTCCTTCCTTACCTAACTTTAATCACTAAATGGATAGTTGTCTCAGTCAAACTGAGACCTGTTAAAGATTAGTTTAAAAAGGCCAAAGTCTCCCACTGCATCCATGACCATCCCCAGTCATCCTGATCTATATCTGCCCAACAGATGCAGAGACTATCTTTGGCACTGGAGGTACAAAGATTTAAAAAAATAAACCACAGACTCTCTGATAAAGAATCTTATAGTCTATTGAAAAGGATGTTATTGGAATACAGATAGGAATTTTTAAAAGGCAACATCCTTTTCCCAGGAAAATGTTATTCAATCATCAAGCAGTACACATTTATTAAGTATTTTCTAGGTATCAGTCACAAAACTAGGTGCTAGGGATACAAATTTGTGACTGTCTTGCAAGGAGCCATGCTGGTGGAAAACTATTATATATGAGAAACATCAAGGAGCAGACATGGTCCAGAAATGAAAGACTTTGCTGGATAGCTACCCATTGAACCTTAAGACATCAACACCTACTGCTGAGGGCTGGTGTTATAGAGTATTTACAGTGGAAGGTGGACAGAGATACATTTTCTTACATAAATTGAGGATGTGCAGCAGAACACCATTCTCCCTGAAGATCTGTTTTTTAGGATCCCTAGTTCCATCATTAAATCAATTATTAGGCACTGCAATATCTCTTCTTCTATACAATCCAAAGACTTTCAGATAGCAAACATTTTTTGGTGAGATATAGGAATATAGAATCACTGAACCCCAAAAATATACTGGTTTTAGGGTCTAATGTTATAAGGTGTCTCAAAAGAATTTATAGGCTTAAAAGGCAGAGATTTTATTATTATTATTTTATTATTACACCTTCAGGCTAAGTTCCAAAAGGGAGTTTTAGCTCTTAATAAGGGAGATGATATTATAACAAGGTAGATTATGTTCCTAAAGAACTAGCCATTGTGACACCTAGAAAGCAGGCTAAATTCCTAAAAGAGTTAGTGGAGATTACACCATTGAACTAAGGTACAAAAAAGAAATTAGCTATTGTGACACTTAGCAAATGGGCTAACCCTAAAAGGTGTTAGTGAAGAAATGGGATACAAGTAGGTTCTGTTATAGGAGAAAAATAACCATGGAGGTTGACATCTACAGCTTAGTCTTCTAATTAGATACAGTAACTGGGGTCATTATAATTTTGTTAACACAATTCCTTGTTGAATTCAGCAGGAGTCAACTACAATAAAGACTCACTTAAGGATAATAAAAGACCCACTCACAAACAAAAAGCTCACTTAAATACAAGATAGAAAGAAGGATTCTAGAAAGATACCATGTTTCCCCAATAATAAGACACTGTCTTATTATTTTTTTGGACAAAAAAACCACCAAAGGGCTTATTTTCAGAGGAGGGCTTATTTTAATGAATATTGAGAGCAATTTTAATAAACAGGTAAATGTGAACAAAAAAAAGTACCTTTATTCAATAATGATCATGTCATCTTCTTCAACAACATCGTCTTAAGTGTCCATACCCTGAATTCCGTCCTGGATGTCTTGCGCCTCTATTTCCTTCAGAAGAAATGGACCCAATCTGTCATGTCCAGCAATATAGCTCTCTTTAAATGAACATGTCTTGTCCAGGTAACCTTTTCATAGTGCCTTGGCAACACAGCTGTCAGTAATTTTATCCCATGACTTCTTCACCCAAGTCACGACTTCTTGCAGACAGGGCTTCACAAAGTTTCCACGCTGATTTCTTTCCATTCTATTTTCAATGTAGTCATTGACTTCCATGCGCAAATGGTCCTTGAATGGCTTGTTTATTGCAATATCAAGGGTCTGGAGATAGGCAGTCATTCCTGCAGGAATCATTCCTTGATCTATTCTTCTCTCTGCAAGGAAGTTCTTCATTTCTTTAGCGTGGTGAGTGCTGGCTGAGTTCTTCTTTTATCTTCCATCATGCCCCCTGAGTTCTTCTTTTATCCTCCATCATGCCCCCTCACTCCCACTTACATACCGGGTTTTTATGTTGTCCTGCCTCAGCTCTCCTCCACGGCACTGCTCTCAATGGTGCCAGCAAACAAAACATTTGTGAGTGGGCCAGCAATGTTTCTACTGGACTTATACCCCAAAGAGGTACTAAAGAAGGGAAAGGGACCTGTATGTGCCAAAATGTTTGTGGCAGCCCTGTTTGTAGTGGCTAGAAGCTGGAAAATGAATGGATGCCCATCAATTGGAGAATGGTTGAGAAAACTGTGGTATATGAACATTATGAAATATTATTGTTTTGTAAGAAATGACCAGCAGGATGAATACAGAGAGGATTGGCGAGACTTACATGAACTGATGCTAAGTGAAATGAGCAAACCAGATCATTATATACCTCAGCGATACTGTTTGAGGATGTATTCTGATGGAAGTGGATCTCTTCGATAAAGAGAGCTAATTCAGTTTCAATAGATCAAAGATGGACAGAAGCAGCTACACCCAAAGAAAGAACACTGGGAAATGAATATAAACTGCTTGCATTTTGTTTTTCTTCCCAGGTTATTTATACTTTCTAATTCAATTCTCCCTGTGCAACAAGAAAACTGTTCGGTTCTGCACACATATATTGTAGCTAGGATATACTGTAACCTATTCAACATGTAAAGGACTGCTTGCCATCTGGGGGAGGGGGTGGAGGGAGGGAGGGGAAAAATCGGAACATAAGTGAATGCAAGGGATAATGATGTAAAAAAATTACCCTGGTATGGATCCTATCAATAAAAAGTTATTAAAAAAATAAAAAAGAAAGAAAAAGGAAGAACAGGATGACGCACTCACTGCTGCAGCTCTGATTGGATGCAGCTCGGAGTGCAGCGTGCATTTCACCAGGCAGGGGGGCTGGGGGGGGGGGGGGGACAGTGCATACAGAGGGTACTGTAATGTAGCGTGTATCGCAGGGGATCACTTCACTACAGTAGCAATCTCAATAGGGCTTATTTTCGGAGGAGGGCTTATTTTAGAGGAATCTTAGTAAGGGGAGGGCTTATTTTCGGGATAAGTCTTATTATCGGGGAAACACGGTAGCAGAGGAACTTGGAAAATTTCAAGCTCTCCAGATTTCTCCCACAAACAGAACAAATTTGAGTCTCAGGGCAAACATATTCCTGTGAAAAACAAAGAAAACTTGGGGCAGAAGTTCTTCTGGTTTGATGAGTGGGGACAGAATCTTAAAGAAGAAAATAATTCCTTGAGAATTAGAATTGGGCAAGAGGAAGTCAATGAAGCTATAAGAGACAAAGAAATAACAAAACAAAATATAAAGAATGAAAAAACAGAATAGAATGTGAAATATCTTGTAAGAAAAACAAAAGATCTGGAACACAGATCAAGAAGAGAAAATACAAGAATTATTAGACTATCTGAAAGCTGTGATCAAAAAAAGATCTTTAACACAATAATGTAAGAAATAATCAATGAAAATTGTTGAAAAAAGAACAGGAGGGAAAAGTGGAAATAGAAAAAATCCACCACCTCAAAGAGATCCTTTGTAGAAAACACATAGGAATATTATTGCCAAATTTCAAAACTCCCAAATTAAAGAGAAATTTTTGCAAGAAACGAACCAAAAAAATTTAAATATGCTAGATCTCCAATTAGAATTATACAGGACTTATTAACAACCACAATAAAAGACAGCAGGTCCTGGAATAATATATACTGGCAATACTAGACCTGTGTCCAAATATAGCATGTCCAGGAAAGGACAGATTAGTGTAGATTAATGGAATGGGATAAAGAAAGGGTAAGGGAAGAAGATAGGGATCTATAGATGGGAGAGGTTAAATAATAGCAAAGCAAGTTAATCAGTAGAATTAAAGTAGAAGAGTTAGCAGGAATAGGAAATAAGAGATATATAGAAACATTATAGCAAGATTGTTGTGGTGTGAGAAATAAGGGTTGAGAGATCCCCTGGCTGGTACCACAAGCTCTTTGTGAAAGAATTTGCAATTCTGATTCAGCTAGGTTTGTGGCAAAAATGGGTTTATTACACTGAGAAATAACTTCCTCAGTGGACTTTCCTGATTAGGAATTAGCAAAGGTTTGGGGTTTGCTTTGATTATATTGGTTTTTTTGTGGCCTAAAGCCAGAGAGCAATCTCCAGGTGAGTTTGAAGGAATAATTTTCAATTCAACAAAGGGTGATGATTATGCTTCAGGTCAAGATCTCCAATCGAACTGTAAGTAGAGATTGCTATGGGTGTTTCCCCTGTCAACAGGAGGGTGGGGACCCACCCAGAAGCCAGGAAAGATTGAGATTTTAGGGTTTCTCTAACCCAGGTCCACCAACCTCCAAGATCAGGAGGGACACAATTTACACCAAGATCAGTAGTAGAATTTGTTAGGAAAAAAAAAGAAGGGTTTGTAATCATTGATCTTAGATGTCAAAGATTTAATCAAGAAAGAGATCTACATTATATGTCAGCTATATTAATATTGTGGTAGATTCAAGTTTACATATGGGTAAATGCACATATATATGTATATATCTACACAGTTATGTGTGTCTTAATATATGTAAATATGCATGTAGATCTATGTATGTGTATATATATATATATATATATATATATATATATATATATATATATATAGGGGGAATGGGAGAGGGGGGTGTGTGTATGTGTGAAATATATATATGTACATATATATAATATATATATATATATATATATGTATGTATAAATATATCTGTGTTTGACTGTAGCCTACTGGGGGAAGAAGGGAGAGATAAAAAGGGGAGAAAGAATAAAGTAAAGTGCACAGCCGAGAACAGAATAATTTTCTTCTATTATTATATATGATTTCTTGGAATGTAAATTTATTGCTATGTATTTGAATCCTCTCTCATGTTCTGCTATGCACATGACAATGTTTTTTGTTTTTTGTTTTTTAATTTTCCTTTTCTGTTCTTTTTTCTATTCTGTTTTTTTCTTATTTTGTATTTAGTTCAACAAATAATTAAATAGAAAGAAAAGAAAATTATCAAAGAATTTTTTATTACATAAAAGATGACAGAAGGAATCACAGAAAAGCAAGACAACTTTGAAAGTTGCAGGTTGCATTTATTATTTACTCAAACAGAAAAGCAAATTGTACATAAAAGAGATTAATGTTTCATGTATAATTATTGTTTCTATTCTTATATTCCATGCTTATTTTACTTAGTATGTATACTTAGTATTTACTTGTATGTATACTTTTATGTTCAACATTAAAGTGCAAGAAACCTGGAAAAAAAAAAAAAAAAAAGACAAGATAATCCTGCCAATGCCTCTCCCTGCTTGCTTCAAGGAATAGCTTGGTTTCTAAATTGTATACAATTATTCAGGTTCTCTCCTGTTAATACCCCTCCCTGTGTGTGGCCCATGAAGCAACAAAGGAACCAGGACCATATCATTACCTCAATATCCTGAAGCGTTTTAGAAGGTAGAAGTGTCTAGGGTTGGGCTATGAGAAAAAAGTATTGACCTTTTTTATGAACAAGGTGCTTAAGAGTATTGTGGTCAATTTCAATGCTCCATAGCTTATTACCTTGTGGCCCAAGTATACTTAATGATCCATTGAGGCCATCAGATCTTTGAACTTAGCTGAAGCATTAAATAAACAGCTACAATAGAAGCCAAGCAAGTGGCCCAGTAGGAGTCCCAACAGACTTAGTTCCTAGAAGAGACAAACAGGAGCAATAGTGCAAGATTATTCAGTTCCATCTCAGGATGAACCTGAGACTATCAAGATGATCCTGGAAGCACTGAGGCAAGAACCCAAATTATATCAGATTTCAAAGTTCTGAGCTGCCTGGGACATTTTCAAAACTATTGTCATTATCTCAGAATCTAGTTTATCTCATCATCATTGACAACTTTGTGAAGAAAGTTATAACTTCATCAAGGCAAGAAATATTGAACCTTTTCCTAACCTCAAAAGAAATCTGTTCTGTTCCTCCTTAAATTATAGTTTTGAAGAATCCATCTAATGTCTAAATCCTACTTCCTATCAGATAACTTTTTAGCATCACTACCATCACCCTCTCCAATTCCATTATTCAAATGAAAATTGACAGACATTCTTTTCCCCACTTATATTTGCTGGGAGTCTGAAGTACAAGTGATGAGGTCTAGATTTCAATTCCCAGTCAGGAAACCAAATGATGAGATTAGGGTTCCTGGCCATCAGGATTAGGTTAGTGGCAGGTTTGGGGTTCAGGGAACCAAAATGATGAGATCTAGAGTTCAGGGTTCCTGGTGAGGGAACCAAAATGATGAGATTAGAGTTCCTGGTGGTCAGGAAGTTTAGTGGCAGATTCGAGGTTCAGGAAACCAAACGAAGAGGTTTGGCTCCCCTAAATCCCCTGGGATTCAGCACAAGATAGGGAATTGTGGGAACCCCTTCTGGAGGCACAGAGGTCCTTCATAAAAGAATTTACAAACCCAAAAAGCTGGACTGGTAAAAAAAAAAAAAAAAAAGTTTACTATTGGCATTGAGAAGTCAGCCTTTGCTATGTATGCATGAATAGAAAGACTGAATTCTTTAGTAGCAAGATCCTGGCAGAGAGATATAAAGTTTCTAGTGGAGGAGTCCTGGCAAAGAGATAGAGAATTTCTAGCAGAGAAATCCCAACAGAGAGGTATAAAGTCTTGTTAAGAAAATAGGTAGGAAAGATAAAAAGAGGGTAACACTGAAAGAGAATATCATTTCAGTGGGCAGAGGCTGCTGCTATGCCAGGGAGAGGTTCCTTGGCATGTTAAGTCCTCTGCAAGGACTGAGCCCCAAGTTGGCTCTTTTTATCTACAAACTGGAGTTTGCTCTTGCTGGGGACTGGCCAGTGCAGCTTGAACTGGAATTTGAATAGAATTGAATGAGTGTCTCTAGGTTTGATTTTCAATTCAATGGGGGTAAAAATGCAGTGACATATTAACTACAAACCCAAGAAATTTTACCTCCAATAATAAAATTCATTAACCAAAGTTTTGGACAAATCCTAAACAGATATTTACCACAACCTTATATTTATACAAATCAGTTTGCTTCTTTTAGCCAAAACCAGGGGGCTACAAGTTGATTAAAAAAATGTCTGGAACAGTTTAGAGAGAGGGGGGAAGGAAAGAATCCCACGTGGCCGCCCTTCCCCCCACTCCATCTCCAAAGAAGCAGAAGGGAAGGGAGGTGAACTGACCTGCACTCCAGGCTAACTAGATGCTCCATAGAAGTAGCAGAGAGCAGTGGGTGGTGAGTTTAATCTTCACCTTTGAAGACAAAAGAGCTCTACCCCACCCAACATTTAAAGTAGCAGAAATCAGTGGGGAGATGAGGGGGGAAGATTCCATAAAACCCACATGTCCAGCAGAGATGGATTCAAAGCATAACTTACAATGTTATAATATAAGTAACAAACTCTGAACCAAAATACAGCTTTAAATTCCCAATAATATAAAACTGCTTTTCCTATCTCATTTCAAATAATGAAACAGCATAGTTTCTTTCTCTCCCTCTGGCCCCATGTGGTCATTATTCCCAATGGACTTCTCCAAGGCTCCAACTTGGCCAGAGTTGAAGCCTTCAGAAAAGTCAGAACCCTTTTGCTACATACTTTACCTAATTAGAGGCACATGACCCTTTCAGGCAAGTTAATAGAACTTCTTTAACAAGTTATTATTCTTTTAAGATCTTATACTTAAAGATAATCTAGCCAGCATAGGCAACAGTAAAATTATTTCCCACAATTTTAAAACTGCCCAAAATACTCAGAACAAATCTGGCATGCAAAGGCATTTCCCAAATTTAGAATTATCCTAAAATTCCTAATCAAATGTTTTCTCCAGCTGGAGTTCAGAATTATATTAAGTACATTGAATTCGTTCATGGTTCTTAAACTTAATAGAGCTCTTAAATTAACAAAACAAACAGACAAATCACACAGAACACAGAACACACATAGACTGCATTGTCAAAACATTTAACACAGACCAGAGGCTATCTGGAAAGAAAAGCCCTAAGGGAAGTTGTCGGCTCCAGCCTCTCCTTCCATAATCCAAACAGAGCCTCTTTTTTTCTTTTTTTTTTTTTAAGGCAGATGGTGTCTTAAAAAAAGACACCCAGATTTATACTCTAGAATGCCCAGAGTTGTGCCAACTGGCACATAGATGTGTCTTAGACACCCAGGTAGGGTCCCCTGCATCCAAAAGACCCTATTCCCAGAATTTAGGCCCGTCAGCATTTCATAATTCTGGGAATACAGATGCTAGCAGATAGAACAATATCTTATACAGACAGAACAGAACAGGTCTTAAGACTTAACCAGATGGTACCCCAAAAGGTATCCAGACATACTTATTCTCCTGTGGCCAAAATGGGAGTGTCTACCATTAGGTTGTTGTGGCTGGAAACTGCTCTCTCTCCCGGAGACTCTGAAAAAAAAAAAAATTCCGGGGGAATGGGGGGGTGAGGAAGGGATGCCTCTCCTGGCCAAGAATTCAGATCCCCAGCCCCCCTGACACCCAAGGCAGAGACCCAAAAGTCTCTTATCTCTAATCCTGCTCATTTTCTAACATCTCGCTGAGGCCTTCAAAATGTAATGCTGGAGAAACTGAGCAAGATAGCGATTAGAGAACAATTTAATAATTTATTTAATGGAGAGATTTACTGGGACCAAATGGATCCATGTTTGGTCCCCTGGCTGAATGAGACTATCATCTCAAAGAATCCAGCATAAATTGTGGGATACAAGATTTTTTTTAATGGGGTAACAAGAACAATGACAATTAGGGGGGGGGTACCTGGATGGGGATGACCTAATGGGGGGGAGGCACCTAGGATGACATAATAGGAGGTACTGGAGAGGCTCCTGATATTCTAATGATATCTAAAATAGATAAAGATCTTTGTCCCATTAAACATTTTATTATTTTTAATAGCTTTTTTTTTTACAAGTTATATGCATAAGTAATTTTACAGCATTGACAATTGCCAAACCTTTTGTTCCAATTTTTCCCCTCCTTCTCCCCATCCCCTTCCCCCAATGGCAGGCTGACCAATACATGTTAAGTATGTTAAAGCATATATGTCCTAACAGTTTTTTTGCTATACAAAAAGAATCGGAGTTTGAAAATAGTGTACTATTAGCTTGTGAAGGAAACGAAAAATGCAGGCAGACAAAAATAGAGGGATTGGGAATTCTATGTAATGGTTCATAGTCATCTCCCAGAGTTCTTTCTCTGTATCCCATTAAACATTAAGAGGGAATAAGTATAGCCTAAGGTCTAAGATATAAGACCTTTATCCTATCAAATATTAAGAGGCAATGGTTATAACCTGAGACATAGTAACTAAATAGTACAATTAAGGAAACTGGGTCAGGACATTAAAAGAGAACTGTGGCACAATAAGATCCAGACAGTCTTTTAAAAAGTATGTGAAAACTAATACATTTTGAAAAGAAAATGTTGAAAAATAAGTAAATAAAAAAATGTTCTAAGAACAAAAAGCTAGTATGGAAACAGAGGCACCTAAGACACAAAATCAGAAAAAGAAAATTATTTTTAAAAATCTACAGACAAAACTCTAAAGAAAAACAGAGCTTGAACACAAGATCAACTAAAATTTCTAGAAGACATAAAGCAAGAGAGTTTGTTGTTGTTGTTGTTGGGTTTTTTGTTTGTTTGTTTGTTTGCTGAGGCATTTGGGGTTAAGTGACTTGCCCAAGGTCACACAGCTAGGAAAGAAGCAAGAGTTTTTAAAAAATTATTTTTACATGAAATGAAAATGATAGCAGAAATAATTAGAAATAGTTTAGTACACGAAATATAAAACATTAACCAAATAACAGACTCCTTAAAACTTAGAATGGACCAAAATTACATTTCAAGAAAAAATATTCAAAGTGAAAAAATGAAAATAAAACATGTATCTCATATGTCAAATCTCAAAAACAACTAACCTTATTAAGGATACATAATTTTAAAATTATTGTTTATTAAAAAGTCATGTACAAAAATAGAGACTCTATATCATGTCTTAAATTTTTGTCTTAAAATTTTGCCACTGGTCAGAGAAGATACAAAGAACTCACAAGTTACAAGTTACTTTTTGAAAGAGATCCCAAAGTGAAAATTCCTATAAACAACAAAGCAAAAATCCAAAGCTTCAAAGTCAAATAAAAAAATACTTCAAGCAGCCCAAAACAAAGAGAATTATAGTCAGATTCTCTCAAAATATAGCAGCTATCACTATAAAGGACCAGAGAATATGGAATACATTATATTCCAAAAGGCAACAGATATAGAATTACAACTAAGAATAATTTACCCAGAAACATTGAGAATGATGCTCAAAAGAAATGGACCTTTGGAATAGAAAACATCTAAGTGTTCCTCATGAAAAGATCAGACCCTTGAAATACAAATATGAGTTAAAAGAAACATAAAATAAGAATTCACACAGAACCATTATTTTAATGGAGACACAGAAGGAAATAAGAAAGAAGTCTTGAGAGTAATTTTATGTCTTGATGATCTTTAAAAAAAATTAAAAGGGGGGAAAGAATATACTTAGGAAAAGACGAAGAGAAATGGGAAGGGAATTTATCTTACATAATCAAGGTACAGACATAGAATACTGCACAAATAAATAGGAAGAAGATGAGGGAATAGGTGACACTTGAAAATCTCACTTTTATCTGGACTTGCCAAAGTGAAGAGGTTCTGGGAACCAAATGATGGGGTTTGGTGCAGGGCAGAGTCAGAGCAGAGGTCCTTCATTGTAATGTTCTTCTTTAAATTATAATGTTCTCTGGGAGCAGGTTTCTTGGGGGACTTCCAGGAGCAGCCTTAGTTTCAGTTCAGTGTAATCTCCCCAAATGCAGCCAGGATTAAAGTCCAAATCCTTTATTTTCTCTTTCAAGTATTGTCTCCTTCCTTGGGCCCGGTTAGTTTTCTTAGAGGCCTATCTCTCTCCTTGGTTCTGAAAGCTCTTGCTGCTAGTCCTTTGCCTCTGCCAGCTTCAGCCTCTAGCTCCCTCCGAATGTCTCCAGCCAGCACAAAGATGAAAAAATGGAATGAATCTATCTCCTCCTCCGAGAGTGGGCTTGGTGTTTCTGACTTCTGACTGTCCCAGACTGAATCCTATGCTCTCTTAAAGGTATGGATCTTGTAGAACTCTAATAAGGACTAAGTACATTAGTGAACTAAAGTACCATGCTAAATTAAATAACTGACTTAGTACCTTGTAAGAATCCTAACACTTCATAAAGGAATTTACAAACCCAAAAAGCTAGACTGGCAAAAAAAAAAAAAAGTTTATTATTGGCATTGGGAAGTCAGTCTTTGCTAGAAAGACTAAATTCCTTGGTGGCAAGGTCCCAACAGAGTGATATAAAGTTTTTAGCAAAAAAAAAAAAAAAATCCTATCTTAGCAGAGAAATCC